>NC_058406.1:71391328-71691328 GCF_002201575.2 Neomonachus schauinslandi | reverse complement strand
AGAGCCCTGATGGGGGGAAGGGTGGATTTCCAAGTCAGGAAGGACTCTGGGGGCTCAGAGGTAATTGCAGCTGGGAAGAGGAATTGGATCCAAGCCCCAGCTCTCTAGGCCCGGAGGAAAACTGGTCCTGAAAAGGTAGGGGATGGAGGAGCCCTAGGGAGCGGGGCTGCTGACATCATGTAGCCACGTGAGCAGGACCGCCCCGGGCGGGGGTCTGCGGGAGCCCTGGGAGGGGCACCCAAGGCAGCAGTCCAGAGAGGGGTGTCATTTGGGGTGACAGCCACGTGCAGATCCCAGCTTTGCTACATTCCTAGCTGTATGACCGTGACCAAGTTGTAGAACCCTTCTGCCTCGGTTTACCAAATTGCTCAAATGGGGGCAGTAATAAATAGTAACTACACAGTAGCGTTGTTGTGAGGAATTCAGTGTGAAAGCCTGCTGCATGGTGTTTGATAATGTTCCAAGCAATAGTATCATGAGAACCAAGGCCAGGCTTCATCTTGTTTGCTGAGGAAAGTTCAGGGTCTCCCAAAGACAAGCACAAGTACAACCTAAGAGTGCCAACGCAGCACACCTCTCGAGAGGCCTGGCTTCCGGCAGCCTGAGCTCCTGGCTGGATGGAGCTCACCACCAGCTGGAGGAGGCAGAGGCAGCTACACCTGTCAGAGAATAGAGGCGCTGGGGTGCCGTGCTCCCCGGGCCCCACTGACCTTTCCGTCCAGCCTTGCAGAGTTCTCCACGCTGCCTCTTTGAGAGGCATGCCCCACTCTGGGCCAAGGGGACGACGTCTCCAGGCCAGGCCGGGAACTCTTCCCTGCCCACCACTGCCCTCCCCCGCCAAAGACTGCAAGTTGTTCAACCTAACCTTGCTACTTGCCGGATTTGACCCTGGTTGCTCTTCTCTGGGAAATCAGAAGAGGGTGCTTTGTAAGAGTTTAATTATAGCTCCTGTGTATATTAAAAGGAGTGTAAGGCCCCCGACTTTGGCAGGACTACAAGAGACATCCCACCCATGTTCTCGGCTCAGAGATGGAGAGATGTACTGTGTTCAGGGCCAGGTCTACACCGCACCTGGATCCCTATATTTGCCAGTAAATAGAAGCACATGGAGTTATTAATTAGCATTTATGAGCTCATTAGCACTCATAAGTAATGTCAACACAAGACGATGAACTAAGCTGGATTGTTTGGGAAGGGGAGGTGAGGGAGAAAAGTTCTCCCTCCACTTGGACTCATATAAATGTTACTTCCCTAGAATCAACCGCCACCTGGAAGTCAACAGAAATAAACACAAATACTCAGGGCAAGACAGTAAATTCCCTGTATATGAGGGTGGCCTCTTCAGAGTTTCTAGTTCCTGTTACTAATCTACTTCATATTGAATGGATTTGAGATTCAGTTTAAAGAAAACATACAGTAGCAATATTACCACCCAGAGTGGCCATATGTGATTCCTTTTCATAAAATTTTCAAGGTAAAAAGAAACTCAGAGATCATGACCTCATCCCACCACACTTGAGGTAAGGAAACTCAGGTCCTAAAGTTGGTAGCAGAACTGGGTCTGGAAACTCCACCTCTCTCCTTTTTCCATAACTCAAAATAGATAAAACGGATCCATCAGATACGGGGCCTAAAAGTTCCTGTGTGTCCAATGTGATCACTTTGTTTCAAGTGCCCTTCTTGCCCCCAAGAAGGCAGGCGGGCTTCTTTCCTTCTAACATCTTCTGGGAACCAAGCAGCACTCCGTTCCCTCTTGGGTCCATCTCTGAGCCCAGGTCAACAAGAGTCAATGGCAGCTGATGTCTGTACTTCAGTCCCTTCTGGGCAGGGCGAGCCAGTGAATCACTGTGGGAACCACCCAGCTTCTAATGGAAACAGGATGGCAATTATTCTGGGCTTAAAAGGTCCAATTTACTAGGGACTGAAAGAAGCTTTTGCAGGGAAGAGAGCAGCAACTGGGTGAAGGAGGGGACAGAAAAGAGATTAGGAACCCAGAGGACTTTCGACTCTCAGTTCCTCCAGCCATTTGGAAATCTGACCATTTCTATGCAGATCTACCTTTGAAGGAAATTTCATAGGAGTTTGAATCGGTTAAAAAGAGACCATTTTCTAAAGCTTCTCCTACATTCAATCTCTACCAGGTGTTTTGCTTACAAAAAAGCTACTCACAAAAGGATCGTCCCACACTGTTGATTATAGCACTCCCTTTTTGTTGTCTTATATACAGTCTTAGCTGTATTAAGCATTTGTCCAGTTTCTCAAGGGTGCCCTGTGTCTCTCAATTATGATGCTTGATTTCAAACCTGATTTTCACTAGCAGACCATCTCAGCCACTCGGCCCTGAGTGTCTGTGTGTAGTATGTAGGCGATACCTTGGGCTATGTTGGGATACATTTGGCATTTGATTTATGTAGACTAGATGGGAAATCAGGAAAGACCAAGTGCTGACCCAGGATACAAACTGTTCAGTTCTTAGAGGTTTTTATGGATCCCTAATTTGGAACCGCTGGCTCATGTGGGACATCTTGGTGACATAATTTTTCAATAATACCACACTTCTGCAAACAAGCAGCATTTTCCTGCTGGGTAGACTGGCCTTAGCTCTTGATCTCATTGTCGATCCATCATTTTGTGTTCTGTATAGTTATTAGTGAATAAAACAACCAAGAAGCCAAAGATGACCTCTACCCCACAATGAGTTCATGGACACAGAACAATGAATTCTACCTGGAGTTCGGTGTTGACTTTTAACTTGGTCAGGAGCTTTTTGGCAAAGTAGTTCACATGTCTTCTTGTTTCCTAATACAAGGTGATCTGTCTTGACATTTTTCCTTCTTTGCCTATCAGTTCATCACTGGATACAATCTTGTCTGATCATGAAAGTTCATTGCCTTCTGTAAGCTCCCTTGGGATGCTGAAATCTTGGGTTCAGGAACTCGAATTGAGTGGTAGTCTCATGTGGATTCTCTGTCTTCAGAATGATCACCAGTGAGTTTAAATGACTCAGCAAAGTAGCCCACACCAGTGTGGACTCTCCAAGCACCAATAAAGTGCAGGAGCTTCTGGATGGCTATCTCAAAGAACCAGTGTTCTCCTGGAACTCTGGCCCATTATCAATCACTGACTTTCCCTGCCATGCCTTTGGCTATTGCTGTCTTAAATAGCTGGAGGCCGTGGTGGGGGGATGGGGGGGTGGGGGGTGGGAATGAGGCAATTTTCTGCAATAAGGAAAGGCTGAAAAGGCACCACCCACTTCAGTGCTACAGACCCTACCAACAGGTAGTGACCTCAAAGATGTCTTTTTAGCAGCCAACTTCACTAGTATCTGCCAGAACTGAACCGTCTTTTGGTGTAAGATGCTTTTGTAAGGTGTCATGTACGGTGACCCAAAGACACTCAAGCAGCTGCATTCCAGGGAACTGAGAGGCAGCTACCAGCAGGAGACCAAAGAGAGAAGACAGAAAGATGCATTAGAACCCCGTTCCCCACTGAAACCTGTCCGTGGGCCCCACATTATCCACAGGATGAACGTGATACTCCTCCGCGTAGAATATAAGAGACTTCATTTTTGGGGGGGCGCCTGGGTGGCTCAGTCGGTTAAGCATCTGCCTTCAGCTCAGGTCATGATCCCAGGGTCCTGGGATTGAGCCCCACATCAGGCTCCCTGCTCCGCGGGAAGCCTGCTTCTCCCTCTCCCACTCCCCCTGCTTGTGTTCCCTCTCTTGCTGTCTCTCTCTCTGTCAAATAAATAAAATCTTAAAAAAAAAAAAAGAGAGAGACTTCATTTTTTGACCCTGCTTTCCCTGACCTTGTCCTGTACCTTTGATCTGCCTGGAATATTTTTCCACTGCACCCTGGTCTTTTTTTTTTTTTTTCCCCTTACTCGATAAGACTAAGCTCAGGCATCAACTCCTCCTGGAAACTGCATTACTGACTTTTCTTTCTGACCAGCAGATGGGATAAGGCATCCTTCCTCTACACTCATCTCTACCACTCCACTTACCATAGTACTTATAATAATAGTTAAGTATCTTTTTCCTCCATCTGACTATGATTTTCTCAAAGGCAAGAGCCATGTCTTATTTCTCTTATTCATTTTCTCATTCTCTGTACCAAGAACAAAGCCTAAGACATAGTAGAAGGGTAATAAAC
The DNA here is from genome assembly GCF_002201575.2 of Neomonachus schauinslandi. Taxonomy (NCBI): domain Eukaryota; kingdom Metazoa; phylum Chordata; class Mammalia; order Carnivora; family Phocidae; genus Neomonachus; species Neomonachus schauinslandi. Next base: position 71,687,176 of record NC_058406.1, on the reverse strand, counting down.
GTTCAATGGATGAATAATAGGCTTCAGATAAGAGGAAAAGGCTATGGAGAGATGATAAAGGCCATGCAGAAGCCTAACCTGGTGTATCAGAAATGGAAGCACTAACTTTGAGCCAAATGGTCAGGCAGCCTGAAAGACAAAGAAGCTGAGCCCATAGGAGTAGCAGTATCTATTCCCACCAGCCCCAGCCCTGCAGACACAGCGTGTACTGCTGTATCTGAGGCCAACTACATCTGCAATTGGTTTCAGTTACAACTGATACCCTTATCTCCCTCTTCTAATAACCATTTTAGACTCCCTTCGTCCTCAGCTAGCTCCTGTTCTGGTCTGGGTGGCTTACCTTGTGGAATGTTCCAGATTCTCATCCTTGAGGGGTCTGAGCCCCTGAGCCTCTTCTTAGGCCACTTAGGTTGATGTATTTTCCATTTACCATCAACACTGGGTAAGAGAATACCTAAAGATGCCTAAGTGGTAAACATAGGCCTCCCTGCCTCTGCTGTGGAATAGGAGCCCTACCTCTTCTTTGTCAGGGTCAAATCCTGCTGCTAAGATGGTGGTCCCTGAACACATGGAATCCCAAGTGTCCTGCAAGTAACCATAATTTAGAGTTCAATGAGACATTGGCTATGTCCCCTGATGGAAGCTTTCTGCTTTTGGAAATCAAGACCTCTAAGCCTGCAGAGCCCAGAGCTGTGGGGAAGGGAGGTACTAAGTGCTCAAGTGGGTTACTGGGGGTCATGATAAGCAGAGGTACCATCCCCCAGCCTGTACCTCAGTGTCGCCTTCAACAGGCCATTCCATCACTCTGGCAGACCAGCTTCACCTAGGTAGTGCTATCTCACTGCCATGTCTCCTCTGGTGTACCTCCCTTGCCATAAAGTAGGTCCCCTGTGTGACATGATGTGATGCAGCATCCCTGTTGATAGATCAAATACTCCAAGCCCTCAGATGCAAATGGTGGTGCCAGCTGAGCCTCTGTAGGCAGAAAAGGCAAACCCTGGAATATAATTTTTTCAGAGTTAAAATGAATTTTTGCCCCTCCTAACAAAGTAGCTAACTTGCAACCAAGTGGATGGTTGGCGATCTCAAAGGATAATACCACATACGGGGTTGTTTTCTGTTGCTGACAGACTGGACATTTGGTAGCAGCAATAGCTATATTAGTTTGGTGAGTGAGACCCAGGTCTAGCCTCCAACCTCCACCGTGGCTACCGAGTCTATGCACCCATTGGGCCAGCACTATGCTGATCAATGGCAATGGCTAGTTGATGTCAACTGGCCTAGTCAATCTATTTTCTTGTTTGTTTAATGCCTCTTCTGGTGTTGGATGCTCTCCGGTGGATGTTAACCTGTGATACCAAGATCTTCACACTTCATGCCCATCCCCACAAGCATGGCTCTCCCCCAGACCTCCTTGTCTTCCAATCTTCTTCCTTCTGGCTCCTGACCATTCAGTCAAGTCATTTGCCATTGCTCATGAGTTTATATATATTCTCTTTTCCCACAATGTAGATGAGCAGGTACACCATTTGAAGCTACGCTCATAGGGAGGATTTCCACTAATTGGTGACTTCAAGGTCACCCTTGAGTAGGCTTTAGTGCATGGCAATCCACTTTTGATTTGCAGCCACATACCAAGCCAACACATTCATAAACCAAACCAGGCCCTTTATATTCTCCATCAACTAGTCATAAGGGACCCCCATGCGGCCACTGGTGTGCACTGAGGGAGAGGCAGTGCAATGGTGGTGGATGATGACATGGGGTCTGAGCACACAATCTACTTGTGCCCTCTGGCCCTGCTTACGTCCAATCCCAAGTGCACCCCTTCCGTCTTGCAATGGATTACTTCTGGGTTCACCCACTTAACGTTATGACCTGTTGGGTCTGACAAAAAACGGTTTATGATGGACAATTCTAGCCTTATAACCCTTTGATGACTAATAGGCAGAATCCCAAAGTAGACCAGGAGCTGCATTTCATAATGTGTACAGTCTGATCTCGGGGCTCTCCCACTGAACTTGGTCATTTGGTGGGATTTCTGACCATAGGTGGAATTTCCACCCTGTTGTGCCCATTTCTTTGAGCCTTTTCATCCTTTCTCCCACCAACTGTCATGGTAATTCATTTCTACTTCATCTTATGTGGACTACTACTTTCTCCAAGTTTCTGAGAGCCATCCTAGCAGAATATTGGCAGCATGCTAGGATCCTTACGAGACATCCTGTATCCTTGGAGAATGCTCCCATATCAATAAATTCTTCCTTATATAATTTTATATTCCACCCACCTAGATCCAGTACTCCCAGAATCTAGTCCCTCAAATAACATCCCAGATCTGCCCGTACTTGTTGGCTAGATCCTACAGTTCCTTCAAGGCATAGTACCTTTCCTCCCCTAGCAGAACCAGCACTTCCCCAGCTGGGCAATGTTGTGATTTAATCCTACTTATTGGTCTGGCTGCCAGGAGAGGGGATATGGGGACAGATCTTGAAGAGAAGGGGACACATTTGCTTTGCAAGACTGAGGCCTCTGCATCTGTGTCAAGCAAGAGAGGAGTGTAGTGCTAGTCTTTAACAGAGAGGAGTAGGCCACTTCTTAGGCCCAGAGGGTTTAGGGGAATCTGGAGACTCCAGATGTTCAAATGTATCAACTCTTATCTCAGGTCCTCCTCTTTCCCCATCAGAACCCTGGCCTGGCATAGCACACCTACCTAGGTTGAACACTCAACCTCCCCTGGAACTCCTCTACTGTTATGATTAAGTTCTAGCCCCAATCTTCAACTTTTTCTGCCCTCTAACTACAGGAGATGAGGCTCACTTTATATCCAATCAGTGAAGCCTTGTGTTTTTCACACTGAGCCTTTAATTGCTAGCTAATTACTCTCTTTTTCCAAAGCATCAATTGCCCCCAGCAATATAGCCATCTAGTACCACTGTTCTTACAATGACTAGTTCCCCATATTTCTCAAATGCTCGATACCTTCACCCACTAGCACATTCCCTTCCACCATCTGAGTCCACCACTGCTACCTTGTGCCAGGATCCATCACTGCTCCACCTACCCCTAGAGATGGGACTCCTCATTACCGGTGGCTATCAGGTGATCAAGTTCCAGAATCCCATCTTAGTATTTCCTTCCTCAGACCACTACTGGTATGAATGGTTTAGGTTGGGTTCTCTGAGAATTAGACTTTGAATCAAAAAATTATTTACAGGAAATGTATTAGTGCACACTCTAGGAGATCACCATTGCAGAAGGGAAAGCAAAGGGAAGGAAAGAGGGTTGGGCCAAGGGAGAAGCTGGGCTATGATACAGTCACAACAAAGGCCTCAGCCAACCTCATAGAGTGCTCTGAAGCTGGTTTGCACGTGGAAGTTGTCCCGAGTTGGGGTGAGATGGATAGACCTTTGTTCCCCCGAAAGCCGATCTTTGGATACAGGCTGCCCCAGTGAAGAGGCATGACTTGGGTGAAGAGCTCACTTAAGCAGAGGCAATTAGCAGAGAGAGAGCCGACAGCTGAGGGCTCTCAGGCAGCAGCACCCCTAGCAGCTGGACGAGTAAGTCCTTCTCTGCGGAGGGAGACGTGAGGGTACAGCAGTTCTATCTCTTATGAACCATATGACCTTGGGTAAGTCAGCCATGCCCTCTAGGTCTTAGTCTCCTGATGTGTAAAGTAGAAATAACTATAATGCCTACATCATAGGGTTATCATGAAGATGAAATGAAATGTGACACACCTTCACACACAGCCTGGTACATAATCAGCACTGTGTCTTTTTGTAGCTATAAACAGCTTAGGGTTTATATGGGAAAGCGAAGACCAAACTATAGGCTACAAGAGAAAGAGGTGCTACACAGTGGTCAGTGGGAGCTTAGGAGAGATGAACATCAGGGGAACAAAGAACAGTTTCAAAGAGGACACGGTCAACAGATACACGCAATTTAGAAGGGGGCAGCTTCCCGGCAGCATATTAACAAGGGCAAAGGGCCAAGAAGCAAACATGGCCTTTGCAGAGCGGTGAGGAAGTCGTCCTGGGTGCCACAGTGCTTCCTGGCCAGACGCCGGCTAAGACAGGGGCGGGTTATGGAAGCTTAGAAATCCAGGCAGAAGCAGTTGCTCCCGAGACCCCACCAGACCATAGTGCAATTGGGCTCAGAGGCGGGTTGAGGGGCTTCCATCCCTGAGGAATGACACGTCTTGGGCAGGAGAGGGAGAGGGAGGAGGACAGAGACAGGGAAGAGAAAAGGGTGAAGAGAGACAGACACAAAATAGAGAAACATGCCAAGGAGAGAGAAGGCCGAGAACAAATTGGGATTAAAAGCCAACCCAGAAAGGGAAAGAGAAAAACCAGAAATGAAGAAATGGGGACTAGCGCTTTAAGAAATGATGGTCTTTTAATTTCAGAAGCTCCGATACAAAGAATTGGTGTTGAGGGAAAAAAAAAATAACAATAAAAATTTAGAGCTAGGTCAGCCATGTTACTTCCTCAGGAAACAATACAAATACACTTATTAAGGGGCCCAGAGTTTGGGCTATATTATAAAGAGTCCTAAATTAATGTCCCTTCCCAAAATGCCTACTTTTCCAACAGGTGCAATATGACACCATCTGCCCAACAAAGAATCTAAATGTCACTAACTTCATAAGAAAATGTAACTGGCTGTTTAGGATCCTAGTTTATTATGATGGTATTTAATAATTTGTACTTATAAAGCATGTCGGGGCATAAAATGAGTTATAAATGTTAACTCTCTAGCTCACACACAATAACTCCTTAGAAAGACAGGAAACATGACACTCCCCTTTTAAGAGATCGATTCATTCAACAAACATTTATTGGGCTCCTACATGCTAGGCATTGTAATGATGCAGAAATTTGGCTACATGAAGTTTGAGTGCCTGCTCCCGGAGCAGAAATTAGAGCCTCTCAAGAGCAGGAACCATGACGTTTCCTCTCTGCAGTCCTAGGGCCCAGCACTGCACCTGGAAAAGGAGAGTCATTTCATAAATGTGGGTAGATTTTTTAAAAATTAAATACCCGAAATTAGCTATAAGTCTATGCTTCTGTTATTAAAAACATAAACCCAGAAACTTTTGACCTCTGAGCCATTACTAGCCACTGGACCTTACTTCCTGTAGAAACCCCTCATCTAGTGCTCTTCTGCTCTTTCACGTGGTAAAACACTCGCTCATCCTCTGAATGTTGTGAAACATGCAATTTCTGTAACCCTTTGCATTTACTGGGGAAGAGGTTGAGGCTAAGGCGGCCCCACACTGAGATTTGCTTTTTTCTGAAAGATTTTGGCTTCTCTGAAGATTTTTTATACTGAGCGGAAAAATAGAACTCTGGATCTAGAAATCACTCCAAGTCAATATCCTCTTCTTAGTTCAGGTTGGGTGTGGGAAAGTTCCATTTGGCAGTTCTGACTAATAACGAAGTCCCGACGACTATCAAATGGCCAGCAGAAAACAGGAATAATTTGGACGCTGGGCTTCTCTCTGACTCAAGTCTGAATCTCCAGCAATTCTTCACAAGGTGTCTGGTAAACTTAACCCCTGCTCACAGGGTCCAAAACAAACCTATGGTGCACCATACCCAAATCTTGGTGAAATGGAGAGAAAGGTAGAGTCACAAGTTTGTGCCCAAATCTCGCCCTTCCCCCCGCTCCCACATTTCAACGTGGACGCCCTTAAAAAGCTGGACTGCTCAGAGCAGGAAGGTAGCCTTCGCTCTCAGAACGAAGGTAACAGCGCCACGGGCCTAATCATGAAGCAGAATCTCTCCAAGCCTGAGGATCCAAGTGGCACCCAAAGGTCCAGGTGTCCCACCCCAAGCCTGAAGCTCTTGCCCCGGGGACAGTCACGGCAAAAGATGCATTTTCGAGAATGTCAAAAATCAGGCCCCAGACACACCCTAGGCCAAAATACACCCGAAATAAGTCACTGGTGGTTTCAATGATCCAGGTTATCACTTCTCTTTACCTTTAGCCTCCTGACTCTGCTCAGTGAATGACTATATATACCCCACTGCTACTCTCTAAAGCGGGTCAGATGATTGCACGTAAACAGAGCGCATCCGAAGAGGGCCAGAGAAGTCGAAAGAAAGAAGAGGACTTGCTTCCCTCGTTCTTTGAAAAAAATCTGTCCTGTACGGCTTGGCTGAAATTTACAGAGAAAAAAAGAATCTCCGCGTTCCTTTCTTCTGCTCGCCGGGGGGAGGAGGGTGGCACAGTCTGTCGACGGCTGAGCCCACAGTCATACATGCAAGTTAATATTTCCAGGGCCCTGCATGGGATACCTTTCCCAGAATTCATGTTCTCAATGGGAAACTGAAATAGCGCGTGAGAGTTACCCTAAGTAGATTTAAATAATTAAATTCAAAAATTCTCAAACCACTTGCTGTTTCAAATTTATTTCTTTAATAACAACTCAGACTCAGCAACAGACTGGATTAAGATTTCACTGATTCGAAATTTAAGGTATAGCCAGCTCTGGGTGTTGTTTTTAAGTATTTAAGGGGAAATTTGTGCGTGGTGAAAATGAAGAGATTGCAGCCTTATAAATTCATTTCCTCTCTCAGAAGCCAGGCCGCGCCTGCACGCTGCAGCTGTCCGGGGAGGCAGGCGACCCTTTGTTTCCCCACGAGGGGACGATTTGGCCGACCCCACACCCTCAGCAAGAACTATTTCCTCCGTGGCGCCAGGCAGTTGGGCAGAATCATCCGGGGTGGTTTTCATGTGGCAAAGCAAAGCATCCTCTGGGATTCCAGAGAGACTTCTAAGGATCCATTTTCATCCGTGACCTCAAATCATGGCCCGTACCAGACCCCGAAGACCGGAGGCCGCGGCGGCCTGAGCCGAGTTCGCTGACCTCCGAAATAACCCGCCCTGATAACAGGCAGCGACACAGAGAGCGCCTCGGAAAACAGGTGTTACATGGCAGGTAACAGCCCCACAGTACTTACTATTCATGCTAACAGTTTTACAAACAAGTGAGTTTCTTATACATTCATCGCCACCCCCAGGCATTCATATTCTTTTTAAGTACAGAAACCTTAATTAGATTTTGACCACAGACCCGGATTTGACTTACCCTGACAGGGTTTCCATTAGTGTAATCTGTGGGGGAATTCACTGTTTTAACATCTGTGTGCCTGAGGCCTATCTCACATTTACTGCAAAACTCTGAAAAGCCTCCCTTGTATGGCTGTATGTTTCCTCATGCTCCCAATTTCACAGAAGTCATTTCAGCACCAAACGGTAATTAGCAAAGGGATGGGCCTCAGCTGACATGAATGCAATTTATTGTTTTCCACGAGGCCCTGAACCAAGCAAACAAAGAACACAGTCTAGCTGTCTGGCATTTTATTAACTTGTATTGTGCAGTGCACCTTACTGAAGGGAGATCTTCGGGAGAAATTCAGCAGTTTGTGTGTGGCAACACGCAGACTTTGGAAGAATATTAATTTCAGTTCAATTAGGCAAGTTTTGTGGTACCTCAGTCTGTAATAAAGGACAGCCACTTTTATAATTATCTTCCATATTAACTTTATCATCACCAGACTTTTGCATAAATGCAACCTTTCATCTTTAAAATGCCAACACTTCTTCAATTTTGGCAACCGTACAGCACTGCTAATTATTTGCTCATTATGTGTGGTTAACTGATGAATCATTAATAAATGAATGAATGGCTAATATATTTTTATGGTAATTGGAGATATAACTGATTGCAGACTTCCTTAGCTTCTCAAAACGGCACTGAATGAACAGTGGCTGCCTAATTGTTTACAGATGATATTTATGCCCCCACCCAGTGTTTCCCACAGTTGTGGTTTATCACTGGCGTGGTCTCATCGGTCCAGGGCGGCGGCTCGCTGAGGACCAGCCCGGGCCGAGGGGAGTGGGCAGCAGTATAACCACGCTTTCCTCTCCTTGTGCTTCCGTCACCTCATTTGTTACAGCTCAGCTGTATGGGCCTCAGGGCCGCTCGCTAGCAGTTCGAAGACTCCTTGTGAGTTCCCTTCTGCTGGGCGTTGTCAGGGCCACGGCCGGAACACTGCTGCGGTTACCCCTAGTCAGAGACACAGAAAGAGTTGGAGGCTGACACACAAACACACCCGCCATCCAACTGCCACTTGTCTTGGCTGGCACATCCAAAGGAACGGTGTGGCCAGTGGCCACCCAGCCTGGTGTCTCTGAGGTGGAGGAGCTAAAGGAGACCCTTTGGCGAGGGTCTGGAGTTAGAGGCCTGGAGTTCAGTTTGCACCACTGACAGAAGTCCAGAAAAGAAAAGCAAGCAGAGATCCTTAACTCCGTTCCCTGACTCGCCATTCCATGGCTGGCTAATGGGCTTAGAGAATGGCCATGTTACACAAATTCGATCTATCAGGCACATCGGTCACCACCTATGGGTTAAAGACAAAGGGTCTGTATTTGTTGACAATTCTTGTGAAAAGGAAAGATAGAATACTGGCCAAAAAAGGCTTGTTTACCTTTATACGAACCGACGGAAGATCAAGTTAAAAATGCAAAGGAGATTACCAATTCTTAATTATAATTATTTAACCAGGTGGGTAGTTTCTCCTAATGAACATTTCCATGAAAACAGAATAACTAATGACAGTCTTAAAGAAGCCTTTGTCTTTCCATGTACTAATGATCACATTTATAAATATGCAGCAAGGCCCCCGTGTACATTGCTAATGATAAGTAATTAAGCACCAGGCGTGGGAAGCCAGTGAAAAGGGTCATGTTAATGCAAGAGAGGAAATTAAAAATGCAATAAAATAAGTTGCCTAGAAAAGACTCAATAAACTTCTGGCTTCTCCTCCTTCCAGAAGGAAAAGAACGGTTTCCCCATTCTCACAGTAATGCCATGTCAAGCCATTCAACAGCTGGTTATAAAGTCAGACAGAACAAGTGATCGGCTCGCTCCCCGCCCCCATCCCCATTTCCTCCTATTGGTTTGCAGGCAGAGGGTGTGGCTTCACAGGACACTTCCGGTCACTGGATGAGAAGATGGACCCCCACAAAAAGGAAGGGGTCAGCCAGCGAGGATATGTACCTGCCATTGTCAAATTAAACTGGACGTTGGCTGTTATCGCTGATATACCACTTGTTCATTAAACCATTCGGAGCAACCTGGGTTTTTCTCATCTTTCAGATGGCCAAGAGCACAAGATGGGTGCCTTTTCCAATACAGTAGAATAACCTCCGTCTCCCTTCACATTGGCCGCTTCTCCACCAGACCCCAAGCCCCTGGAAGATGAGCCCATGACTCTGTGCGAGTCGACATTGTATCCCTCGCACCCAGCGCTGCACCAGACACTGAGCGCTCAATAAATGTCGGTTGGATGAGCGAGTGAATGAGTGTGCAAAATAGAACGCCTCTAAAATAAGCCGCAGTTTGTCAGAGTCCTTTAACCTCACTCCCAGACCAAGCCGCTCTGCCACTGAAAAGCGCTTGGGCCCACTTGAAAGACATGACACATTTCTCGCTCTCATTCAAGTCCTGAGAAAGGCGCCATCACCGAAAGGAACAGAATGGTGAGGCTTTAACAAAAAATTACTCTTTGCAAAAAAAAAAAATCATAGAGTTGGTGTAAGACTCCTGTTGGGTGACCAGGAATCCGGCATTTCTGTTAAGCATTAAAGACAAATAGAATGAGTAGGTGGCCTCGTTGGTGAAAGAAAGGGGACTTGTTTGGATCTCCAACGCTCTTAAATAGGGGCCAATTTTGATTCTTTTTTTTAAAGTGTCTTAGTAAAGCTCTTAAACCACTGAAGATTTTTTTTTTCTTTCAAACATTTCAGACTCGCGGATTCCCAGTCCCTCAAGGCTCCCCCATCCCCTAACTCTTCTCTCATCCCTCAGTGAGGGGAATCTCATTTTCTGCCGCTGCCGTCCAGGGTGAGCTCGAAGGCAACCTTGCTCTGAAGAAAACAATAGCGGCAAACAAAAACTAAACCGTGGTTGGATATTTGCGGGGAGTGTTTCCTTTTCATCCCCCCCTCCCCGCCCCGTCTTTTTTCTTAAGTGAGTTCTAAGAAGCAAGTCATCAGGCAGAAAATCCAAGGCTTGGATCTCCCTGCCCTGATTTAATATTCCTTCTGAATTCAAATGAACCATTTCCTTTTACACAAAATCTCCGACAAGGCCACACTTCTTTTGTTATCAGAGTGTTGTCATCGGCAAGCCTGCTTGGCTCTCATAAAGGCAATTTAGCACCTGACGAGTGCGGGCCTAGATCTGCCTGGCAAATCAGGGCTGCGGGGGAACTCCAGGGAGGAGGCGGGCTCCGGGGACACCTTAGGTGCATCTCTCATCAGCTTCTCCGGCGGGCCCCGGTTTCTCGGGGCAGCCGGTGCTTTCCTCCCGGGAAAGTCCGGCCCGCAGCAGGGACACTCGGCGGGCGTATCCTGACCCCCAGTGGCCGGCCCTGTCATCGGACCCCCGCCGGTTCCCACTCCTGCGGGATCCCGGGCACCCGGGCCTCATTCGCTTTAATTGACAATTAAAACAAACTTCGGTTCTCACAGAATCCGACCGAGTGGAATTTCGCAACGCGAGTTTCACAATTCAATTCCCTTGAAGCAAAACCGACGGTTTTCCCTGAGGTTTCACTCCACACCTCTGCGTTGGTGGTTGAACTTCCCCCTCGAGTTTCTCTTCCCACACACACCACTTTACTTCAGAGGCAGCCATGGAGACGGTTTCGGTATTTTTCTGGGGGTCCCCGCCTAGTGCCAGCCCCGATGCTGAGTCGGCGTTTCCGCGACGCCCTGGTGCGACCCGGCGCGTTTGCGAGCGGAGCGCGGAGCCGGCCCCCAGCCCGGAGGGGGCGCTTGTGGCTCCTGCCCGCCCGCGGTCCGCGTCGCACCACCTGGATCAGGCTTGCGGGCCCGGGAATGGAACGCAGTCAGACCAGCGGCCGGGCCGGCCGGTGGTAGGGGTGCCCGACTAAGCAAGCAAAAGTGCAGCACGCCGCGGGTCGTAGTTTTACTGAAAAATATTTGCTGTTTATCTGAAGTTCAAATTCAACTGGGGGTTCTCTTATTTTATCCGGCAACCTCACGTCCTTGTTTTGTGGTTTTACAGACCAGCTGCTGACCAGACTCTTGGATAGTCCAGGGGGTCTGGGTGCCCCCTAAGAGTCAGGCAAGAATATATACACATATATTTATATTCTTATGTATAAATATATTCTTTCAACAATAGGAAAATAGACTGTGGTTCTGTTAGCCTCTCCTGAGGATCAGACCCCCTCGGGCATTGGCCCGTTTCTCAGACTGTTAGCCCTGTTCCTCCTCTCCTCCCTCCCCATTTCTCCAGAGGGGAAGCAGGCCCCTGTCCTGAACGGGGTCCCTTTCCCTCAGTCAGCCTTCCAGAGAATCTGCAACCCGTGTCCTCACCCACAGATGTTGAAACAAAAGTCACAACCAAGGTAACTATTTTTAGGGGGTACCAGATTAAACCGCAGCTGGGTCTTTAAGAGATAGAAGTGCCTACATTCTGAACTGCTGTTCATATGCACTGAAATGGTAAAAAGGTCAAAAACCGAGTTTTGCATTACTGTTATCTGTCGGCCATTAAAAAAAAAAAAAGGCTATTGCCTTGGGAATACTGTACGTATCTGTTACCAACAACTCTGAAAACCACCTCTGCAAGCTTGTCAGTTAAACCAAATGTTAAATGGAAAATATTTGGCGGGATTTAAAATTAGACCCACACACATTACTTACAGATGTTTCCATGAAAAACACTTGAAACTGAACCACACCAAGTAATAAACCCCACAATGGTGTATTTTTTATACCCCAAGTTAATTTTTATTATATAAGTAGCCATATGAAGAAGGTATTGCATACTGCTTAAATTAAATACGGAGGAATGAAATCAGCAGTATCCCTTTACAGCATATGGCCCAGCAAATCAAATTACAAAGCTTTCCACATCTCATTAACTGCAATGAGTACAGTGAGTTTTCTAATAAGTCACATCTTTTTCATGTGAGTGGTGAGCAGTGACTTATTGTAAGAATTCACAGGATGACCCTTGTGCTGAAATTAAGAACTAATCTAAAATGGGCAGGGTCATCTGGTCAAGACTGATCACAACATTTCCTCGTTATTGTTTTAGTTGGCATTGAAGCATATGTTTTCCTGGTGCCCCAGCTGAAAAATGCCTTTGATAATTTCACTGACAGCAAATAACCCACACACTGCCATTTAATGAGTTCGGGCAGGATTAGCTGACAATAAAGAATATAGTATAAATGTTTTTATTAGAACTGATTTATTTTTTAGCTGAAAAAAAAAAAAGAAGAAGAAGAAGAAGAAGAAGCCACATGGAAACGCTGAGCTGACTTCTCCCTCTCGACATGGCCCGGATGGCCTTGGCCTTGATGCAGGTAAAGGGCAGGAGGTGTATACTGTGAGCCCAGGGCTGGCCAAGACCGTGCCTTTGGGCTGCAAATGGTGAAAAGGCAAACACCAGCTGGAACCCACACTCAGATGTCGGGTTCCTCCTTTGCACAACAAGGAAAAAAATACTTCTACAATTGCTCATCATGTGGCCTTTGGTTGAGATGAATTACCAATTTACAACCTCTTGTGTTTGGAGAGAAGGAAACTGTGCTCTTCTGAGGCGAGAATCAGGAACCTAAAATCATTTAAGCCTTCTTGTTTATAAGGCCAGAGTGAGGCCAAAAATGCATTTCCTTCTGTGCTCTAAGCCCTTTCAACGAGGAGTTTCTCACCATCTGCACTAATAAATATGGACTGGTGTGTGTATAACCATACACTGAGGAGAAGGGAAGAGTGAAAGGATTTTAAATGGTTGCAAATTGCTCTCCTGCTGAGATAACAGCAGTTTGCCTGTGAGCCTCAGTTGTTACACATTAAGAATGGGCATTTGGCTTCTTTTCACACAGCTGTGAGAGAAGGGGTAGGTTTCTACTAGAGAGAAAAGGGGTCTGTTCTTAGGGAGACATACTTGCTAGTGGCATCCTGCCCAGAAGCTCTTTCTTCCCAGCTCCAACGGTGGGGACTGGAGACAGCATGAGCAGACCAGTCCCGGCGCTGGGAGGTGGGGGATCGTCGGCACTGGTGAGGTGAGCCCTGACACGGGGGCCATTCGCCCCCAAGCCTCAGCAGAGGCCAAAGGTATCAAAATGGAGGCAAGACCAGGAAGTTAATGTAGCCAGCATGTAAGAAAGTTATCCTCAAGGCCAAGATGAGTTGCTGGGGGGATCTGGAAGCTTAGGCACACGTGGTCATAGGAAAAGGTCCCCGGGGAAGATGCCAAAAACCACCAGTAAGAAAGTAGTAGAGGTTAGCAGGGCCTGGCGGTGAGTGCAGCATAGGAAAAGCTCCCAGGGCTAACTGAGCCTCAGAGGTGTCCTCCCAGACAGAAAGAAGCACTCCCTGTGTGCAGCATAATGCAGGATGCAATTATGGGAGCTTCCAAGAGACTGCCTGGAAAACTGTGGAAAAGTCGAGGGAGCAGGAGAACAGCCACATAAAGGAGCACCCTGAACATCTGTACATCGGGGCACGCACTCTGGTGAATGCTAGGGAGCATAAAAAGACCCTTCGGTCCGAACACTTCTAAATACGTCCTCCTCCAGAATGCAGCCTGCTCCCAGAAGGGAATATGGAACTGAGTCTCCTCCCTCCCCTCTCAGGTGATGAAAATGTGAGGGGAAAGGGCCCCGGAAAGCAAGGGGGACTCTGAAGCATCACGTCCAAGGGAGGAGACGGAGAGCGAAAACTGGAACGGAAGCCAAGGGTCAGCCACTGAGCCCAGGCAGACATTGGGACCAGGTTTGGAAGACAGGGGCAAGAAAGATCACCAAAGAGGGGAGACACTTTCGAAGCAGCTACGGCTGAGCCCGTGGGAAGAGAAGGAGCTGATAAGGGTGCCAAGCCTTCTGGAACACCCAAGACAAAATTCTGGGGTAGGGGCCTGGGGATGTTCAGTACAATCCCTGGTATTAAATACAATCCTTCTCCCCCAATCCCTAGTGAGAAGGGATTAGTAGTCACCCCCCCCCAAAGCAACTGTTCAGGAGAATGGCATGGGGTTCACCTGTAGAGTTCTTCTAGGTCTTCAAAAGGAAACCCTCATTAGTCTCTCTCATCTAATTTCGCCTTTCCATTGTAATTGAACCTGCCAAACCCCCAGTTACGAAGACCCTAGCTACTTAACTGGAACAGAGACAAGAACAATCCCTGAGTATTGCTAGGTAACAATAACAAACTAACTAATATTTGCACAACTTTACAGTTTACAGTGTGTTGTCATAACGTTCCTCATTTGCTCTTCATTACCGTGCTATGAAGGAGGCGATGCGGCCGGAGCTAGGAAGTAGAAGAGCCAGATCTCAGACCTGAGTCTTCAGACTCTAAGCCTGGTGTAATTTTTTATTACAGCAAATAGCTTTTATGTACTATTAAGATAACACAAAAATGCTCTGGCGGTCTGAGGAAATATCTATGTTCTGCTCTCGAGAGAATGTATTCAGGGCTTGAGGCAAGGTTCTCCAGAAGAGCCCATCCTCTCCTAACTTCCCTCAGAACGTGTCTAAATCTAAGTGTATATGATGGGCTTTTTCCTCCCTAGCTGGTACAGACAGGACAGTCTTGCCAAGATGACATCCTTTAAGACAGGTGATTTCTGGGACACTCCCTGCCCACCTCCTTGGGGGCTCCTTGGTGACTGTGCTTGGAATCAGAACCATAGTTGCTTTTGTGGCAAAAGAACATAAGAAAACAAATCATGTAAAGACTTGAACGACAGACAAAAGGACCGTAATAATGAACCCGCATGGCTTTTAAAGAAGCGTCAACCAGGGAAACAGCCCAAAGGAACTGGATCGGAGTTACCAGGCAATGCTCCCCTTGCGCCTCTGCCTTCCTTCCCCCACTTCTTCCTCTGTTTTTCCATCCCCACCATTGACGATGCTCAGCTTATAGTCACTGTCTAAAGAGAATAGGAAACTCACTCCTCTCTGCATTCTTGGCCCCCAGTTCTAGCTGGTGAGCAGGGCCCAGCTTAAAGAGGGTCCTTGTGGAAGAAATAAAGGCTCCAGATGAATGTTAAAGGTTAGTTGTGCAAGTAGACCATAAAAATTCTTCTCCATGTAGGAGGCTTTGGAGACCTTGCCCTCCACCATAGTTTCTGGAACTTGGTATTAGACTCTCCCCATCCATTTACCCAAAGCATCCAAGCATAGTACAGAATGCCCAAGGCACACTTATGCAGATAATTGACATAGGCATTATGTTAATGCATAGGAAAACAGTTTAAACCTGGGAAAACATTCCTCCTGTTCCTCCTTTTCTCCTTTCCATGACCTCCCAAATGCTACATTTGGCCCTGTGCTATTTCTTGCAGCCAGCCTTCCTTCATTCCAGCCAGCAGTGGCTTCTGGCAGTCCCACCATTTTCCCTCCATCACCTCCAAGCTCCTGCCTAAGATACCCACAAGTGCTACGAGCATCTCCTTCATGTTTGCTGTGCTTTCCATTTTCCTTTGAAGTTCCTCTCCCTAACTCAGAGAATACTTCGTAGTACTGTATTCCCCAAACTGCAGATTGCCAAAGCCTTGACATGTACACTGTGTGTGATTGAAAAATTCAACAATTATTCACAGGTTAAGATTCATACAATCTGGGGCGCCTGGGTGGCTCAGTTGGTTAAGCGACTGCCTTCAGCTCAGGTCATGGTCCCGGAGTCCTGGGATCGAGTTCCGCATCGGGCTCCCGGCTCAGCGGGGAGCCTGCTTCTCCCGCTGACCCTCTCCCCTCTCATGCTGTTTCTCTCTCTCTCTCTCTCAAATAAATAAATAAATAAAATCTTTAAAAAAAAATTCATACAATCTTCGGGGCTGGAAAGGACACTTGAAGCAGAATTTGTCAGTTTTTCAAACATTTCTCTAGCTT
Organism: Neomonachus schauinslandi; assembly: GCF_002201575.2. NCBI lineage: Eukaryota > Metazoa > Chordata > Mammalia > Carnivora > Phocidae > Neomonachus > Neomonachus schauinslandi. The sequence goes on along the minus strand of NC_058406.1, from coordinate 71,671,226 downwards.
CTGACAACTTTTGTCTGTAATGTGAGGGTTCCGGACCTCTGTTTCTAATGTTCTAGAAGTCGGCAGCTTGCTTAATGTCACATAGTTGCAGTTCCAGTACTAAAATCTGGGCCATGGGTGCAGCTTCCTCCCTTCTTAAGTCCACGCTCTTCATTCCATCCCTTGTGTGCATATAAGCATGAGCCAACTTGCCTGCCCTCACTCTGTTAGAATGCTAATCAGTTTGAGACCAAGGAGCAATTCTTATCTTTATATCCTTAAATATTTAACACAGTATTGGCTACTGAATCGCATTTTCTTAATTGCAAGTGCAAACACCCTACCTTATCCGTATCTGTATCCACCCACCACAGACCTCCATCCCCTCCCTTGATGCGTTGCATGTCCAAGATACTTGATAAATGCTTTTGAATGACTAAAGGAAGGAAGAACCTCCTGTATTTGGTTATCTCAATGAGCACTGCTTGCCAGTTGATTGGAACTAGACTCCCTAATTCTTAAGCTAGGTTCACCTTCCAGATGTGTTCCCCCATGGTCTTGGCTCCACCATTAAGTAGCTATACCACTCGGCAATTACACAACCTCACTTCACCTGCATTTCCTCATCTGTAAAATGGGGATAAACTAGCACTTATCTCATAGGATCACAGTCAGGATTAAATGAGAGAATCCACAAAAAGCCCCGAGAAGAGTGCCTAGCAATACATAGCAAAATGCTCAGTAAATATTAGCTACTGTTATTTTAAACTTTACCTAGCATAAGCTTCATTACTTATCACTGTGATTCTTATTTAATTTGTTGACTTTTCAAAGACTGTAAGCTCGTGTCAGTCTTGGTCTTCTCCCCAGCACGGTGCTCTGGCAGGGGGTGAGTGGTCAATAAATGTCTGAAGGCATCCATCCATGCAAGGATGGGAATATTTATGGTTGACACACATTTCCGCAACCTTTGGACACTAAATGTTAGCGTTGACTCATGCTCCTACAGCATTCGAGAAGCAGAATGATGGACCAATTACCAAGTGGTTAAGAGCACAGACGGCAAAGCTGGAGAGAATGGACATGAATCCTGGCTCCCCCACTTACTGGAATGTGATCTTATGTGACTTCTGTGCCTCTTTCTCCTCATCTGTAAAATGGGAATAATAATAATAATAGTAGTACCTACCTCAGAGGGGTTTCGTGAAGATTAAACAAGTTAATATTTGAAAAGCCCCTAGCATTATGTCAATGTTAGCTGCTGTCACCATCGACAGCAACATGGCCTGCGAGTAAAGACACGACACAAACACCTGAATGTGAAAACAGGCGTGTGGCCCTGTGCTCGCGGGAAAACATCGTGTGGCAATTACAGAGAATCTGTGGGGTGGCCGAAAGGCAGCGCTCAAAATAAACATGAAACCGTGCCGTGACAATTTAGCTGTCATTAATATACTGTTGGAATGTTGTAGGTTCACACAGTCAAGGCCGCACTTAAGAGTTGGGGGGCTACGGGAGAGGGTTTTCCGAAGAGTGTCTGACTTGCAAAATGCAAACACCGCCGGGCCCACCAGCTCCCACCACAAACCCTGCCCTCCAATCAGGTGGAAGCACATCTGAGCCCAGCACCCCTCCTCGAGTCTAGAGTCCCACGGCCCCAGGACCACTCTTCCCTCCTTGCCGGCTCCTCCTGACCTGGGTTTTCTCCTCATCAGCGCAAGGCCCCTCCAGAAACTCAGGGTGGCTGTTCTCTTCTTTGCTGCGGTGTCTCCAAAGCCCCGGGGCTCGGGGAAGCCCAGCTGCCCTAGACAAGAGTGGCCCTCTTGCCAGACGTCCCTGTCGCTGGACCACATAGCAGCAGGGATGTTGAGGGCAGCAAGCAGGCTCCTCCCAGGTCGCCACCCCGGTCCAGCAACAAGCAGAGGGACGGCTTCCCACCCAGCTCAGGGAAGATGTGGGGCTCTCCGTGACTCCAGGAAACTTCCCAAAAAGGCACCTTAGGTCTCAGAACAATTGAAGAGCCAGAATGGGATTGGGGGAAGGAATGTGGAGAGCTTTGCTTCTTCTGTTCTCTGCTCTCTGTCGCCAAGACGGCTTCCGCTCCCCGCCGCGGCCCAGACCCAGGAGATGATTTGCAGCTCATCACACTTAGCCGCAGATTGCTTTTAAAGTTATTCATGATTAGCCATCTCACCACTATCTACCTGCCTCAAGATTAGATGCTGCCCCTATCTCACAACCCTCTGCGAAGGGCCTGAAATCAAAATCTCCTCATGAATGGAATTTATCTGCAAATATGTACGGTCACTTCTTAACAGAGAGCTCTTTTTTCAAGTCTTTGCTTAATCTACCTATCTAATGTATAACATGCAAATTATATTGCAAATCCTATGTTAGGTGCAGAAAGAAAATCACAACAGAGCATGTGGTGGTTCTGCTACAATCAGTACCTTATTTGTTGTATCTACCACTGATCATGACCTTCCGATGTTTCTTATCCCTGCCCCTTACACATGCACACAAATCGAAATGGGTCTCTGGAGATGCCTCATGAATGGGTCAACTTTGCTCAAGATTCATGGCTCTTACGTAATACTACTTACTATTAAACACTTTTGTGCCTACTTAAGTAATCTTAGCAAAATGTTAATAAATGAATATTATGTTCTTGGGATAGATAGCCACGCTATTGCATCATGATGCCAACAGGAAGGCAGAGAGAGGTGCCTGGCTGCCAACAGAAGTTAAAGAATTTGGTATCAGGAGGGTCTCAGAAAGAACCCAGAACGTGGCCCATTAGGTTTCTCAATCGATAGAGCAGCATGGAAAGCTCCACTCAGCTAGTCATGTGCTCACTGCCTGAGTCTGGGGGGCAGATTCCAGCCATGTAACATACAATTTAAAACATTTTCTTAAAGGGGATGATGTCCCTGTTTAAATTGGCGAGGCCGAGGTATAAAGGACAGAATCAGAATCCTTCACGGCCTTCCCAGGAGTGGCACCACGCTCTTTGGAGAGACAGGGAAGGGAAGGGTGCAGTCCCAAGTGCCAGCTGTGCTGGGTCTGTGGTACAGCTCCTCGGGAATACAAGACAGGCACAAAACCTCTTGAAGCCGATGGGAGTCCAAGGTAAGCTGCTTCACAAACACTCAGCCAATAATAAAATGTTTTGAAAAGCACTTAAGCTTAATGGGTTGAGGTGTTAACTCAGTGGAAGCGTCTGTTACTATGGAGAGGGACTGTGAGAACAGGGCAACGCAATGCCAAGAGGCCCAGAAGGAAAGGCCATCAGGAGGAGTTACGCCTCACACAGCAAACACTTAACAAGAGGGCCTCCTGTACACAATGGGCGGCTACACGGGGCCCAGAATGATGATGATGTCCTCAAGGGGAGGAGTGATCCGTACCAGGATGGTCTCCCGATCCCTTGATGCCTCTTGGTTTGAATCAGGCTCCTCGAGTCACTACTGTGCCCAGGCCTTCCATGGACCAGAACTTCCAAGACCAATACTGATTCTTCCAATCTCCTCTTGGCCATTTGCTCAGAAGCCAAGGACCATGCTGACATGTATCGCCTGGTTTGGGCCCACTGGCCTCAGATGTTTTCATGTTCCACTCCTCCAGAGTCTCTGACACAAGCCAGGCCATAGAAACATCATCGGGCCCAGGAGGTTCTCTGGCAAGAATGATGATTTGAGTTCTCCATGACTGCTCACTTGGTGATTAGTCTTTTTATAACTTTGTTTCCTATCAAACATAGCATTCATTGCCTTTAAAAGGATTGCAGTCTCCAAACTTCCTATGATTGCCTCATACCCTGGGTGCTCATGTTTTAGCCCCCATGCCATCTGGCAGCCATTCTAGTTCAGGGGCTGTGCATCAAGGGGAAAACTGGTTCATCCTAACCCCATTTGACACATGCCTTCCTGACAGTCTTCTATGGTACAAGACCCTGGGAGGGACTGAGTCATCAGCCAGCCAAGTGCCTTCCTGACCCATACTTTTGAGTCATCTGAACAGTATTCAGAACCATCGCTGTTGGCTCAGCAACAACTTAATACTCTGAAATTTAGCCTTCATCAGAAGTGTCCAGCCTCTTAGCCTGAGATTCGTAACATTATTTGAATATATATATATATATTTAAATATAAGAACAAAATAACATAATTATGTATTGTTTATCTACAGAATAAACAGCCCTCTGCCAGCCCAGGTAGAGATGATGAGAACTAGGGTTTGATTTTTCTAATTACACCCAGCTTTTGGATAGGGGTGGTCGAAAGGACACTTTATTCCTCTCCCCGTAGTCATGATTGCTCTGTTGCAGCTAATCAAACTCTAATCCATTACAAACCGGGACAAGAAACAAAAGAGAATAATAAATAATGGCTTCTCCCGGGCCTTAAAGCCCTATGGGAATCTCTGATTAAATGTGGCACCTGGGCTCACTAGGATGTGCGCTCCACGAGAGCAGAGGTCTTGTCTGGCTCGCTTACAGATGGATCTCCAGCACCTACGTGAGCACCTGGCACGTTGTGATCATGTAACAGGTATCTGCTCGATGAAGCAAGGAATGAATGAATGAATGAATGAACCAGACCACAGTCATCAAGAGCAGCAGAGGGGCCAAATGTCAGAGTGCATAGGTAGGCAATTGAAATCAAACGCCTTGGGTTGAGTCCCAAGTCTTCTGACTGGATGAACTTGAATAAATTACCTCACTTCTCTGAGCCATTTCCTCACCATAAAAAGGAAGAACAAAAATACATATTCCACAGAGCTATTTTGTACGATGAATGATAAAATTCCTGTGAAGGTATTTCATAAAGTAGTAGTTGCCCACACTAGCACTTCGGAAGTTCCCTTATATACCACTGGCCCACTTACTCCCCTGCTCCAGCTATCTGCTGTCTCCCCTTCCTCCCCATTCCCACACCACTGCCTTAGCTACATGATTCATCACCCAGATAGCTCCTGTCCCTTCCTACTGGATTCCCTGCCTTGAGCCTGACTCCTCCACGGGTTCCTGCTGCCAACAAGCTTCGTGGGTAAGTGACCAGTGCAACTGCATGGGGCCCCCTACTCAGAAGGACCCCCTCCTTGAGGTTTAATGCACTGTGGTTGCCATCTTGAAATTCTTAATAATTTAGTGCTTGGGAGGTAAAGGCCATGGGACAATGAACTACGTGCTAGGGACTTAGGGTGTTGGCTCATGTGTGCCACATCTTCCTCCCCCTGGGACAGCTTCTCAGCCATTCACTCACCTGTGTCCTGGCACCGTAGGCCCTGCCCAGCCTCCCTGCTCCCCAACCCCTTCCAGTGACCACTGCCAACTCCATCACCAGCAGGGGCCTGGGCACAGGTGTGGGAGGGTCAAGGTTGGATGAGCATCCCTCACGATGTCTGGGGGGATGGGCATGGTGATGGCTCTCTACCCTAGGCTGACAGTGTCACCATGCATTTGGCAGTTGACTTTGTGCAGGTAAGCCTTGCAACCACCCCAGACCCAGATACCTAGTGCATCCTGACACAGACATTGTAATACCCTTGTGGGGGCATCTGCCTGCCAAGGGTGAGGGCATCAGGCCTCTGGGAAGAGGAGATGCCTGGCTCCATCTGGAGCTGGGGCACAGCCCATTAGTCCAGCAGATACTGAGAGTGGAGAGCAGCAGTGATGGGCCACACATGTCCCAAGTCTTGGGGTAGGACCCCAGGATTCTGTGAGTGTCCCTACTAGCCCCACAGGTATCCCTGCGCCTGACAGAGGTAACATTAAACAGCAAATTTTAAAAACACCATGACCAGTTGAGAGACTACAGAATAAAGGTGGGGGGGGGGGGAGCTCTTTATTTTAGTAGCACTAACAGTAATTTTTTCTTGTTTTTAAATAGGGGGCCCTACTTTTTATTTTGTACTGGGCCCCAGTAGCTGATCCTGGCTCCCAGTATGACCCTTCCAGAGCTTGCCCCTGAATATGTCACTCACCTGTGAGACTCCTTCATTACTTATTCATAACGTGGGCCATAAAGTTCAAGCTTCCTGGCTAGGCCCCCAGACCCCTCCTCGTCTGGCACATGGTGACTTCCTCATTCCTTTCCACTCGTCCACGCTTACCCTTCTCCTCGGCCATCTTGAAATATTGGTAGCTTCCAGAATGTGCTTGTCGTTGGTTCTCACATATTCTTGCCTGTTACTATTCCCCTACCCCCACTTTCATCTATGTCAACTTCAGCCTCACTTCCTCCCATGGCCTTCCCTGACTGAGCCCCAGGCTGAGTCAGCTGCTCCTTGCTGTGCTCCCACACCAACCCCCGCTCCCAGGAGAACCTCGTCATGACCCTTATCACTCTGTCCTATAATCCCTGAAGTTCCTACCTGGCCTCTCCACCCGACTCATAACAACCTGGTCCTGATAACAGAGATCATGTCTTACGTGAATTTCTATTCCTAGCACCAGGCATAGTGCTGCCACTTTGGGGGGGGAACTAAATTCAGTACTAAGCTGGACATGCTGGCCCTCTCTGTTCATTCCCTTCACTGCCTACTGAGTGAGATGATCGGAATCAAACAAGTCACAGCAGCTGCTTTCTCCAGAGAGATGAGTCTTTTCAATAACAAAGATGCCCATTTTAAACCTATTTTATAGACCTACCTCTTTCTCACCTGGCAAACTTCAATGACCCCTTGGGTTTCAGCCCTTGCTTATCACCAAGCCTCAGCCACAGAAACTGGAGATAGAAAGCACTGGACTCATTTTCTTCTGAGAATAAATCATTTTTTCTCTTCAGTACATTCATAAAGCTCTAGCAACTCAACCCCAGACGTTGGATCCTCCCTCTACCACTTTCCTATGGAGATTAATGCCCCATATACTAGGAATCATGATCCTGGACCCAGAATCTTAACATAAGCTATTTGATCATCTGGTCCTCATTTGATAGTTGCAGGAGGCCAAGTGGCTGCCCCTAATTCCAACCCCTGGGCCCTTGCTCCCTCCACTGCTCCATATGGGCTCTTGTGAACCAGGAATGATACCTCCTGGCTTTTGATGCACTCTTTGCCCATCTCTCTTTGAAGATATAAAGTCATCTTGCTTCTGGGTTTCTTTTCCTCAGGATCTCTAGACCATAGTGTAATCCTGTCAACTGTCTAGTAAGTCAAAACCCACCAGCCGGTACTAAATGAACCAGGCTTCTGGCATTTTCTTTCTTTTTTTTTTTTTAAAGATTTTATTTATTTATTTGACAGAGAAAGACACAGCGAGAGAGGGAACACAAACGGGGAGTGGGAGAGGGAGAAGCAGACTCCCTGCCGAGCAGGGAGCCCGATGCAGGACTCGATCCAGGGACTCCAGGATCATGACCTGAGCCGAAGGCAGTTGCTTAACCAACTGAGCCACCCAGGCGCCCCAGGCTTCTGGCATTTTCTATTGCCATTTCTCACTGATGCTTCCCTCCCCCTGCCCCCAAATGTCCCTCAGGTGGTCTTTGTAAAAACTGGGAAGGAGGAAGGATGAGACTATCAACAGCCATCAGTGATGAGGCAGTATGGTTCACTAAAGTGGGGGGAGCTGATGATAAAACAATGATCCTTGTTGACACGCAATATTGACACAGTAGCCACACAAACCACACTCATTATCTCCCTAACCCAGCTGCCTAGGTGCTTTTGGGAGCAGCCCAATTGCTGCCACCATGATTTCATGAACGGTCCCCGCCTTATTCCACCACCATTCATGGATTAGTTAATAAGCTAGTAAGTTTCCGCTCCAGGCAGAGAGCAATATGCAACCCAGCGGCTTCCCAAACAGCCCGGAAATGGGTCATTTTATTGTACACATCCCTACTCACCTTGCTAACAGCCTCGGGCTTCAGGAATGTCATTAAATATGCCTTTCAAGAAACACAGGAACCCCTAAATGTGGCCCTCCTCCGCCCCACCCCTCCCGCCCTGTCTCCATCCTGCAGGCATGCTCTAAACTCGGAGAAATGTGGCCAGGAGAGAGTTAGACTATTTAGTGTGATGCAATACAGCCTGCTCAACTTTTGCATAGCAATTCAGCAAACACAGTTTTAAGCATTCAATTCTACTTCTACAGCTTCTTAAAATTCCCTGCAATATAATTATACTGATGGGAATGCAGAAAGATAATTGCTTTTAGAGGAAAGTTTCTCCTTTGTTCCATGTTCATCTGGCTTCCAGAAATGGAACAAGAGCCCTTGAACAGCAGAAATACGCATCCATGTGTCTCTAGTTATCATTTATTTACAAAGATAGACCTTGACAAATGTAATTTGTTCAATAAAATTAAAAGGATGCACGATAATTCACTTAGACAAAGAGACTTGAAAGGGGACGTCATCGGCAGCAGCGCCGTCCATCATTCCAAATGATCGGCTGACTTTGAAGAAGTGGCAGGTGTCCCCCTTTTGGAATGCAGCATTGAAATAGTATTTAGAAGGGGGAAAAAAAAAGAAAGAGAGCTAGGAATTGGAGCAATTCTTTAGTCAGGCAATAATTATACAAATTAGATCTATGAAAGCCAGAGAATGACTGTGCCTTGAACCCTGTCTGTGTGCATAGAACAATGGGGAAATTAATAATTAAATCTATTACATATGCTCATAATTCAATACAAAAGATACCTCGGTAGTTCAAACACTCCTGTATTTTCATTTGAATAACACATTCTCCTCATTATATATGTATTATATTTTAAATTTAACAGCTTATTTTGTTGCCTTTATGTTTGAATTAATAAGGGCACACTTTAATGCACTAATGGGGAAATGCATTAGCCGGCTTTGCAGACATAACTTTGAAAAATCTCCAGTTTCCCAAGGGTGAAATCAATTTGCCCCATAACGTGTTGTCTCACAGACACATCTGGAATCTTGGAAGAATAGCTCCCCTCTACAAGCTTCTGATTTGGGCCTCTGTATCTGAAAGAGGATCCCCAGAGTAGAAACCTTTGCTAAATTGAGCAGACACATCAAGATCATCTTCTGGATTTTGCAACCTCTTAGCCAGCTAACATGGTTTTCCGTGCCTGGCCCAGGCTATTTTTTTTTCAGAGAACAAAAATAATTCTCCTATGAAAAAGTAAAGGTTTATTTTTAATCCAATAATTCATTTTCTCTTTTTTTGCTTTCTCTCTCTCTCTCTCCCTCTGGCTCCCTCCATCTCCCTATTTTTAACTCTTCATACTACTTCTGAGCCATGGAGAGTGGCAAGGAAATGGAAGTTAGGGAAGAAAAAAGAGAAAGAGGGAGAAAGAAACGTCTGTCTTATGGTAGTTAACCGGGGGGGGGGGGTGCTTTCACAATTGCTGAGACACCAAGAATTCTTGGGGTTCCAGGAGAGGAGGAACATTGGTGAACGGAAGCACTAAAATCCAAGAGGGCAAAATGAGGTCACAAAGTGGAGGTCCCTCTCACTTGGAAAACAGAGTGACTCCACCGGAGGATTGAATACTAAGGATAGAACCAATGGAAAAAATCCACCCCACCCCACCCCCACGCCCCCACCCCGTGCAACCGGGAAAAGAGACAAAGAAGTCGGTTGCTGAGGGAGAGAAAGAGAGGAAGCCTAACGAAAGGCTCCTACGTTGGTGCAGCGGCTGCCAGCCTACCCGGGGCGCCCAGGCTCACATGGAGGCACTTGCCGCTGCTGTCACTGCGGTCCGGCACGGAGCTCCCTGCCTTCGCAGGAGCAGAGGGGCGCCAAATCCAATGATGCTAATTGCATTGCAGATTTCTAACATCATTAGCAATTCTTAAAATTACATTTGCCCTGCTTAAGTTCTCTCTTTCCAGGTTGTGTATACGGAGGGGGCAGGTCTCTGAAGGGGAGACGGGTTACAAAGAAATTCAATTGGACACTTTGGCTTCAGGTGTGCAGGTGGAGGCTGGCCAGGGGGGATTCACAGACCAGGAAAAATGCTTGTTTGTCTTGTTTTAAATGCTGATTGCCGGGAGAATAAACAAAACCCGCAGCTAAATGGGCCTTAAAGGAACGCTGGGAATTTTGGAAAGAAAAAAGAGCCTTACCGAATAACGAATAACGGTTGGAACTAGCCCTGTGGGTCCTATGGTGACAAGCACCATCCAAACACCCCGAGCGATGGAGTAACTTGCGTGTGAAATAGTTGGTGCAGAAATAACCACTTCTCCCTTCTCCTTTTGTTTGTTTGTATTTAAAACAAATGAATAAAATCCAGATGAATTAGTGGTTTTGCTTTGTTTGTTTGTTTCCTTAAAGAGAACATATTTGCTCATTAGGAAAGCTCGACAGCCAGCTCCAGAAACAAAAGCCTGAAGTCCACGTCTCTTTGGGCGAGGACACCTTCCCCCAACCTTCTCCAGCTCGAGCTCCTTGACACTGTTGGGACAGGAATGAGGCATCCCAAGAGGAGACCAGAGGTCAGAACCTGCCTCTTCCAAAGCGGCTGGGCCCTGATACTGGGCCAGGGCTCCGTGCGGCTGGGACTTCCATCGTGGAGTCATTGAGAAGCCACCAACGCCACCCCCTCACAGGGTGGCCTCTAGTCTGAATCTAGCAACAGAAAGGGGGCCAGCTCCTGGGTATTTTTCCAACAATTTATACCATATAATTAAATTGCTAAGTATATATATATGTATATAAAACACATATACACAGTTAGGAATATATATTATATATACAGCTCTATATATAAACACACACATAGAAAGTATGTATAGCTTTTAATTGGGCTGTCTTTTAAAAATAATTAAGCCAGTTTTAATGAAATACTGCTTAAGTCTCCTGGCAAGTGAAGGAACCATCTTTTGCAGAGCATTACTAAACTGAGTCATTCGTACTAGAGGATGGCGAGCTGTATCAGCCGATTCATAGTATTTACGAACGAACGAGCTCAGTTCTCCGCCGAGGGCCCAGGACCACGGGGTCAGGGCAGTGAGGCAAGAGCAGCGAGTCTAGGTCTTCCCTGTTCACCATCTCAAACAGTCCTCAGAGCTGCCGTGCACTGTCCCGAGCTGGAAGAAGGATTTGCCTCCTTTCAGACAGGACCACAGCAGGAATCCAAGGCAATTTGCTCTGCCCATGGAAGGACAGGTGACCGACCACAGAGGCTGGTGGGACCTTCAGAGATCCCTGGAGCACCTATGGGCACACGGACCAGGACTGGAAACGAGATAAATGGATGATCAGAAGTGTTCCAGTTTCAGGGGTGCCTGGGTGGCTCAGTCGGTTGATCGTCTGCCTTGGGCTCAGGTCATGATCTCGGGGTCCTGGGATCGAGCCCTGCATCGGGCTCACTGCTCAGCGGGAAGCCTGCTTCTCCCTCTTTCTGTGCTCCTCCTTGCTGTTCATGCTTGCCCGCTCTCTCTCAATAAATAAATAAAAAATCTTTAAAAAAAAAAGTGTCCCAGTTTCATCTACAGAGTGAAAGATATGTGCTTGTCAACCTCCTAATATCAATAAAATAAAAACATAGCATTATTCAAACATGAGGTGTCAACAGTGTTAATATTTCAAACTCTTAAAAGGAGAGTAGTACATGCCTTAAACTAATACAATGTTGTGTGTCAATTATAATTATCTCAATAAAATTGGAAGAAAGAAAAATAAGGGTAGTCATTCTTGAACAGCACATGATGATCTCCACACAACAAAACCAGGCATGGAGAGAAGACTTTTCTTTATATTTTTGTAGCAAGAAGTATTTAGAGGCAAAGGAATGTCTGGCTTGGTTTTTAGTTAAAGGGATGGTTTACACAGTCTCATGTTAAGAAATTTTTACAAACCTACTGACTTCCATCAGAACTAAAGAGATGGACATGCTGCCAAGCAGAGGTCCATTCCAACAAGATGGTACAGCAGTATCTCTCGAAGTGAAGGGGCCTGTGTGAAATCCCCCTTGAGTAGGGGAAGAAGCTGACCACCCCCCCCATGTTACACTGTTTATCCCCGGTGGCACGACTATATCATGAATCTCTCTCCTCAAGAGTCCTGGGAGAAGAAAATAAGCCATTTACCCTCTCTTCCTTTCTACTAAGGAGAGGAGAGGACATTGTAACCCATAAAATGAGGGAAAACAGGGGCGCCTGGTTAAGCGTCTGCCTTCAGTTCAGGTCATGATCTCAGGGTCCTGGGACCAAGCCCAGCCTTGGGCTCCCTGCTCAGCAGGGAGTCTGCTTGTCCCTCTCCCTCTGCCCCTCCCGTCCCCCGCTTGTGCTCTCTCTCAGATAAATAAATAAAATCTTTTTAAAAAATGAAGGAAAACACTAGTATCTCAGGGAACCTTTCTCCTAATCCCAAACACAGTGAGAAAAGCTGGTACTTTCAGATGTCTGTATAATCAGCATGGTGAAAGATTGGGGCTTAGACTGAATCATCACACAGCTATCATATATTGGCCTTTGTTATTTGCCAAGAGGGCACTTCGTAAACATAATAGTTAATAATCTTCACCACAACCCTATGAGGTAGATAGTAGTATTCCCATTTTACAGAACAGGGGACTGAGGCTCAAGAAGTAAAGTGACCCAGAGCTCAGAGACATCAGAGACAGGATTCAGACACCACAGGCCTGCAGTCATGGGGCCCCTAGTTCTTGTAACCGTTCCAGCCCTCCCTCTCCCTCTCCCTTCTTGCCCAGACTCTTGCCACTCTGCCTAGTGTCTCTTTGTCCCCACAGCTGAGGCTAACGTAGTTGAACTTCCCAGGCCTGCATTCCCAGGACAGGATACTTCCTAGTCAAAAGGCAACTTCTGGGGCAGGAAAAGAAAACTGTCTTTATTCATAGACCACTTGCAGATCTGACTGCCTTGGTAGACAGAAAAGGAAGAGTACCTGAAGTGTGCGCACTTCAAGGAAGGAAAGGAACCAAACCTGCCTTCATTCTTGACTCTCCAGAATGGGGGGCGTGGCGGGAAGCCTTGGTGTGGGGAGGGACCCCGGATCAGGCCTAAACCGGGCCTGAGGGTCCAGACCAACCGAGAGACCTGGGAGAAAGGAGCGGCGCGCGAACTGGTGGAGCGAGGGGGACAACCCAGTGGGGCCGAGAGAAGCCATTTGTCTGGATGGGGCAGAGGAAATGGGCCAGGTGTAAATGGTGATGCAGACGTGAGAGAACAGCAGCTGACTTTGAAGTAGGGAAACTTTATTGCGATTTGAGAGGCAGCTGGGAATCTCTGCGGGATCCTGAGGAGAACCGAAAAGGGGCGGCGACCCCTGGGCTGCGGGCGGCGCGCCCTGCCCCGCTCCCCGGCCCGCCTCCAGGGGGCGCTGGCGCCGCGGGGCCGGAGGAGCCGCCCGTGGGGTCCGCGCCTGGCCGGAGAGCGTCGTGACACCTGAGCCGGGCACCTAAACGCCCCACGGCCCCCACGGCCCCCACGGCCACCGCTCTAGGCCGGCCCCGAGTCGCCCATCAGGCAAGCGTAAGTGTATCACGTCTGCAGCCTTTCAAAAGAGAGAGAGAAAAAAAAGGGAGATATTTAGCACCCCAAACCCTTGTAACGGTGCCACTCAAAGCAAATGAATCCTTACTGACACAGGGGGCGGGGACGACCGATGAGGAACAAACGCCTAGTCCTTTGGGGTTTAAAATGCTGAATTGGTGAATCCTAAAACCAAATCGCCAGGCAGGACAACACCAGGGCTTTCCCCGGAGAGAAGCCGTGCTTTTGGTGGGCGGACAGGGCGGCGAGTGGTGGCCAGCCGGAACCCTAGCCCTGCGTGGAAAGCCCGAGAATTCCGCGGCTCCCAACGAATCCTCCCCGCCTGCGACCGCGCCTCGGGCCGCGAGGATGTTCCTCTGGCACCACCTAGTGTCCGAAGCGCAGACGACGTCCTGGCGGGAGCGGCAAGGACCTCAGACTGAGGCACCCCCCCCCCACCCCCGCCCGACCTTGGACCGGGCCTGTCATCCCGTGGACCAGTAAACACCCTTCCGCTGCACAAAAAGCCTCCCAAGACCTCTGTTTCTGCTGCCACCAAACCTAAATAGAAAATCTGCCAGAATAAGTGGAATAAATGACACTCCCTTTCAATGAGACGTCCATGAGGTGATGTCTGGTTTTTCCTAAATACAATGGCAAGTCGATTATTAATTCATCCAGAAAAAATATAGATGCTGTCATCGTATAAACATGAGTCCTAAGCAGAACTGAGCCTCAGACCATCTGGAGGAGCCTTCTGAGAAACACTGAGTTAGAATTTTGGGTGGGACAAAGACGAAGCTTTACTTTTTATTTAATGGTAAATCGCAGACCTCCAGAGAAGAAGATTCCACCGTGTAATGGAAAGAATAGAGATCTGGAAGCCAGGATACTAGGGCTCTGACATTGGCTCTGCCCCCCAATTATATGTGTGACCTTGACCAGGGGCAAACAGATTTTACCTCTCACAACAATGCCGTGAGGTTCGGATTATTATTTCCACATGATAGATGAGGAAAGAGGGGCTCCAGGAGGTTACCCAAGGTCAGACAGCTGGCCAGTGCCGAAGGCAAGCTTCAGACCCACCTCTGCGTAACTCTAAAGAGCACGCTCCTTTCACAACACATAAATTCCTCTGTGTTCTGGCTTCCTCACCTACAGTCTGAAGGGGCTGTGCCAAGTAGTCACTTGGTCCCTTCCAGGTATAGCACACTCTGATGTAAGGTTTCATTGGTCCCTGAAAACCCACGTCTAGTGCTCACAGACCCCAGAGTGATAATAAAAGGGCCTTTTAAAAAGATTTATCCACCTATAAGAACTACTGGATTTGATTTTCCACTATGGGCAAGAAAACACCAAAACAGACGTGCTGGAACATCAAGCCTCCTTTAAAATATAGGGCTGTGGGAAAGAGGGGAAAATCCACACAGGGCATTGGGTGACAACTTATGGATCCGGGGCAGAAACCAGACCTGCAGGGTGCTGCTTATCTCTTGAGCCACTGGCCTCCCAGGGGATAATTGCCTTCTGATAATTGTTTAGCCCTGATAAATACAAGAAATCAGGCAGCCAGCAGTTTATCTAGCTACCAGTTCAGATCTGGACAGAACTAGATTAAGGAGTCAGGCACATTGGCAATACCCTCAAAGATAAACCCTTTCTATCTGAAGCAGTTTATCTCCTCCTCAAGGGTCATGTTGCCCAGTAACTGCCATCTCCAAAAGAAGGAAGGGGGAGGCATACCAAAGGGCTCCAGACCAGCCTTGAGCCTTCTCTTCCTGCTAATCCTTACAGGTCACCAACCTGAGAGCGAGGGGGTGGTACTCTGCCCTCGTCTGGAAAGCCTGGGGAAGTATGTTGTCAAAGTGAGAACTGGGCAGTTAGACCCCAAAGCCAGGGTCACCTCACCCCAAGGTCAATGGTTTTCTCAAGGCTATTCCTCTGTTTCAGAGGGGCAAGCTGAAGGAACCCCAACTGTCACCAGCAGAGATAAGACCAGGAACTGCAGCTCAGATCTTGGGACCCTGCTGAGCCACACACTCACCGTGTGACCAAAGGCTAGTTAAAACTCCCCTGGACCTCAGTTTCCTCAACTCTAAACTCAGGGGTTGAAGCTAAGTAATCTCTGAGACCCCACTGAGCCATTTCATCGATCTGAATCAAATAAGCAGGTACCCTGTGGGGTTTCAATGAGGCCACCGGTTTCACTGAAGTACTGTCTCCTTGACTTGCATTCTTCCTCCATCCCCTTCCCAGCCTAAGCTCCTCTCATTCCCCAGGGCATACTTCTCCCATTGCCTGGTCACTTCCCTCCATCCTCAGACTCCTTCTGTCTGTTAGCGGGTGGCTTGACCAGGTGGCCGAGCAGACTAGAAGAGCATCACCTCAGAAAGCAGCCCTCCTGGAAAGACCTTGGAGCACTTCGCCTGGGGTGGGGACACAGCTTTTATTTTCCATTCATTATCAAGAACCAAAGCCCCCTATTGTCCTACACACTCCAGCCCCGGAGAAGGAGCTCCATTAGGAGAGCAATAAGCTCAGCAGGGCAGCAACCAAAAGTCTTCTTCAACTGCCCTAAAGCCCCGGCCTGACACCATCTCTTCAGGGGCCTTTGGGGGACTCATCATTGAGCTGTATTTCAGGAAAAAAATTTTTAAAGAAAGGAATAAAGCATTGTTTCTCCAAGAAACTTTTTTCCCTCAAGAAACTCAAAATTAACTAAGAATATTGCACCTTATTTTCCTTTTGGCCGTAGAAGAGGGCAGGGAAAGAATACTGCCTTTTTCTGGAAAGAGAAGTCCCAGAAGGTTGCGGTAAGTCCTCTGTGAAGACAGAATGGTCTACTTCTTTCAGAGCTGCCCCCACTCTGCCGGCCCCACCAGAAGCCTTTACTAGGTGCTGGTTAATTGAGTGGAGGCCATGTTCTGATGGATTTCTTCAGTAGAATAGATGACAAAACTAGACGCCACCAAAGGCTAACCATTCCCTCCCGCTCATCAGACGGCCCCACAGCCACTTCCCTCTCTGCCAGCCTCGGACCAAAGCAAGGGGAGAAAGGTCAGATCTGCCCTATAAAGAAGGCCATCTTCTGACCCCCAGGCCAGAGTGCTGTCCCTGGGTGCCTCTGTTCTCCACCTTCCCTCTGATCAATGGTTCACGGCAGATATTAGGGAAGAAACAGCGTCCGTCAATTCTTCCTACCATTTCTCTTATATTTACAGGGTTCTTATTAAGCAGTATCTTCAAATTTATTTATGTGATGTCATGCTAGGAAGCAGTGTTGTCAGCTTTCCATGAGCAGCACTTTCCATGAGCACTGAATTCAGTACAAATGAGAGCCACACTGTCTCCATGCAGAATCTTGTCTAGGCAGGACTGGGAGCCTGGATGTCCACACAGAGAGGTGGTGAACCCCTAAAGATAATCAGATAGTGGAAACTTTGCTTACTGCGCAGTTGAAGAGCTCCCCTTTCCTCTTGTCTAGTGATCACTCCAGGGAAACCAGCTTCCTGCTGAAGCACAACTGCAGTGTGCTCTTAGAACCAACTCAGAAGTGGGGACAAAAAGTCCTGGGTGCTGCCCATGGCCAAAGGGCCAAGTCCCTACCTTCCCTTCATATTTTTGTTATTTCTTTTTTGGATGTTGTAAAAGATGCACAGGTAAATGTCTTTTATATTGAGAATGAATGGGCAGGAGAAGTGGGGAAGGAGAAGAAACTAGCCTTGGAACACGTCAAGTGCCAAGCACTGTGTTGGTAAGTTGGTGAGGGCTCAAGCCCTACGATCTTGGCCAGTGCAGACAGGGAATGGTCATCACCTCTTCTTTTATGTCTAAATAAATGCACATATTTGACAATGGCTTGAACTACAACAAGACATGGCGGGGAGCCCCCACAGGGACTCCAAGTCTTCTCTAAGAGCACCATCTTTCTTCTAGCCAGGTAGCATCTTTCATCCTCCATTACTTGATCATGCAGTCCCCTTGGCTGTCAGAACCTTCCCACTCCCCACACCTCATTCCCAACCCCTTTCCACTCCTCATGACTCATGTAGCCATTATCCTCAAGAAAGCGTCCCTGCTTCTCTCCTGTCCAAGTCCATCTGGGTGCACACCCGGATGCACAGACAGCTTGCATCTCATTGTCACCACTGTGGTGTAATTCTCTGCTGATTTGTCTGCTTCCCCAAGTTACTGGGAGCTCTTTGAAGGCAGGGTCTTTTCATATTTACATATGAAATTGAATTCTAGGCTACCACTTGCCCTAACAACCCCTCTGTATTCTAAGAAAAAGATGTTCCTTCTGGAAGCATGCAGGCCCATTCTTCCTACACACCCCATACATACACGATCGGCCTCCAACAAGACTTGACCAGTATATGACTCTCTTGTTCAAGTCAGGAGAAAATGCTCTCTCCTCCTAGTGGATGCAGGCCTACAGCAAGCAGCAAGGCTTAGCCAGGAGTACATGAGCTGGGTTTCTGTACTCACTCGCCCCAGCCTCCAGCAACCTGCACAACTGTCCTGCGTGGCCCAGGTTGAGTAAGTCACTCAGTCATGACCATAGTGGCCCACTTCTCCCGACCTCTGGTTTAGCTTCCGAGACATCAGGCTGCTTTCCTAGCCTGCTTCCTAACCACAGCCGCTCATGAAGTATCTAGCTGATGTGTCTCCAAAGTCACAATGCCCCATGAAACCCAAGCCACAGGACCCAGGAGAGAGAGGCTGAAGAGGTCCCATTTCTTGCAGGTTCATTGCTGGCCTCTCCTCCGGCCTGGGCACCGGGGCTCATTTGCATGGCTGGTTTGGAGCCTTTGGCAGATGAAAGTATGCAGATAGTTTTATATGTGTTGCTCATCATTAAACCTCCCCTTCAGGGTTTCTTGTCGCCTTTGGTTTGTGTCTCAATCTGGAGCAAATTTAAGCAAAGGTTTAGGCCTCTGTGTTTTCTTGGTTTAATTAATAATTCATAATAAAATTTAATCAAGGCATAAGCTTTTGTGGAAGGTTATAAAACACTTTTATTTGCCCTGGAGATCAGAATGACCACTTTCTAAATCTGTGAAATGATTTTTTTTTTCCCAAATGAGGAAATTTTACTCTCAACTGTAAATTTCAGCTGTTTGCCATATGTAACCACAGAGAATCTGTTTATTGACTTAGTATATTAGAAGTAGTTAGGCAGGAAGAAAAATAAACCCAAACTCCAGACGGGAGAAAGTGTGGGGAAGGAACGAAGAGCTGGAGCTAAGGGTCTAGCAAAACTCTAGCCTCAGAAAATAACAAGGAGAGAGACAAATGTCTGAACCCACCTCCCAAAGGAGGGGACAGGGAGAGTAACCAGATTGGGAGACAAAGACAATGGCTGGATGGTAACCACAAGCTATTTAAGATCTTTGGAGGAATAAGCAGAGAATGCAACAGGAAAAATGGCTCCATGAAAGGGTATCAGACCCTGGAAGATCTCCCCCCGCGGGTGGGGGCAGGGTATAGAGCTCTGCTTGTTAAACCCCAGCACGGGGCAGGTTTCCACCTGCCTGGAATAGCAGAAAGGAATTCTTGCCTAGTGGCAGAGGAAGGATCTAGGTAAGGGGTAACTCAGTCCCCTGTCTGCAGACCAAGCCAAACCATCAGGAAAGTAACTTAGAAATACAGATTCCTCAGCATCCACTTTAAGTGTCCCGGGGCGCCTGGGTGGCTCAGTCGTTAAGTGTCCCATAACACTCTGCAGGTGACTCAGGTGTGGCCAGGTTTGAGAACCGGTGGTCCAGATGACCTTTCAAGGATCGGCCCTAACTCTCTGAGATGTAACAAATTAGGGCAAGAGAGGAAGTTGGCGCAGAAGAACTGGGCACGGGCCGTGGATTTGGGTGATAGCGTATGATCATCAGTGGTTCTCCGTAAGGGTTGCTGTACTAACAACATGTTGTTAAGTGTGTGGTTACCCCCTTAATCTGACACCGGTCCAGAAAGAAGGGGATTATCATCCCTGGCTTACAAAGGAGGAGGCGGCATCTCAGAGAAGTGAAGCGACTGGCCCAAAGCCACGCCGCCGCTGAGCAGCAGGGATGGGTTTCTCCTTAGAGCACCCCCAGGAGACTTTGCCAAGTTGTAAGTTGGGGCCTCACAGCATGCTTACAGTGCACGCGTTTCTCAGCCCTCAGTGCAGCTGGATGACCTGACGCTGAAATGCAGTGGAACTATATATAAGGTGGGGCACGGGGGATAGCGTGCAGTCCAGCTAAGCACACCGGTGGCTCAGGGAGGCAAGGGCTGGGGGGGGTCTGCTCGTGTGGCCGTGGGACAGCAGCATGCGCAGGCCCGGGTGTGGGGGTGACGGCACCTCTGGTACCCAGTGCGGACTTGACCACCCACCAGAGTCCACACTGATACGACACTGATGTCCGTAAGTCCTCCAGCCCTCGAGGCTGAAACCTCTTCCCTGACTCAGCTCTCACGCCCAGAGCCTTCAGGAAAGCCGGTCTTCCGTGTGTCCATCTCAGCCCAGGTGTTTTTGAGAATCCCCAAGGAATGTGTCCATGTTGCCCAGGTCAAGCCTATTTGTCACGTGTCACATTGCTCCACTCTCTCTCAGTCCCCTCTGTCTCCCCCATAGCTCCTACTGCCGCACATCATAATCAAGGCCAACCTATAATAGCAAGATTTTCTGAAAGCTTAAAGATAGCAGAAGGGAATTACAACATAGAGACAAAAAGCTTAAAGCCCGGAGACGGGGAGTCCGAGCTATCTTTGTTCTTAACCTCTAGCCTGCCCCCTGTTTCAGGGGCCAGCCTACTTTCCCCCAATTAAGTGCTCTGTGAACCTTGGCCAGAACCTAGGTCGTCCGTTCCTTGCAGGGTCCAAGAAGAGATAGAAACATCTCAGGCTGGTCTCCAAGTCAACACAGCTCTACATACAGAGAAGACAACCCATCACCTTATTTTACAAGCCACCTAGCTCCTCTTTGTCTCAAGTATCTCCATTCCAAGTAGACTTTACCTGAACATGGCCGAGTGCCCATTTACGTGGTTCCTCCAAAATAAAGCACCATTTCTCTCAAGGATGAATCATAAAGTTGCAATGAGCACATCTCCTTTTCTAGTTATCACGTTTCCAGAATTGCGGGGCACCATCTAGGTTCCAACAACACCCTTATCCCACTTCCACTGTGCAGAGCAGAAGGGGGCCAGGCTCATTCCTTCTGCCCGGCGTACTCCTTCTGGCAGTGGGTAGGATTGCTTTAAATGTTTGTGGGTTGGTAATTTTTGGACTCATTTGCAAGGCAAATGCAGACTATCTAAAATTAAGGTTCAGTGATGTGGGGCCCTAGCGGAGGATTTCTTTTGTTTGTTTTGTTCTAAAACCACAGTCTTGCTCTACAAGATCATTATCACAGCCCTAGCAAGAGGGCTGATTGCTTTTCTTCTAAGTCCTTGCTACTCCTCTTCATAAGCCTGGATTGAACCCGTCCTAATAGAAGGGTCTGTCGAGGGAGGGTTGTTGGCTGGTGGCAGCTGAGTGCTAGTGCCATTGGGGACCAGTCCAGGCTGGGAAGTTGGCCTGGCCCGGGGACTGGTCTCTGTGTGAGTGTTACTGGTCACAGTCCCCAGTGGGGAGGCTTTGCGCTAATTCCTCTCGGTGAAGTGTGGCGGTCTAGAGGGTTTGGTCAACTTCAAAGCCCCACGCAACTTCCTCAGCGCTTTAGTTCAGACTCAACCCAAGTCTGATCCAAACGTGGGAAGTGGGGGCAAGAAGGGGGAGTGCAGTGTTCAACCTAGTCTACTCTTGGCAAACCAGATCTTCCCGGGTCTTGGGGGGGGAAAGAGCAGCTTAGACAGACGTAAACAGCCTCTGAGGCCCTTTGGACATCAAATAACACTAGCAAAACAACATTTAGATGAGTTAAGTGTAAATCAATCAGAAACATATGGACTACATTTCCCCGAAAATACACAGGGGTTTACAAATTACAGGCACAGGGGTTTGGCAAAAAGCAATTCAGGTTTTTCCAAACCTAAAATGTTTGGAGAAGATTTAAAGAAAGTAGACTGACCCAAAATGCCTTCAACTTTGCCCATCCCTGACACTGATAATATCCCACACAACCACAAGCATTTAAGTGCATGGGTTTTAAGAGCTTTATATGTTGAATAAAGTTAACTACTCACAACAAGCTGAGATTCCTTTCCAGATGAACGCTCAGAGAAAGCTCAAGCTGCCAAGTGTCTGCACTTACAGAAGGGAGAAAACATCTACCTTTTGAGTGGGGCCAAGGAGATATACCTACATGTTTAAACTTGCAACAGAATGAAATAGTCTCAGCTCTGAAGCCTATAATTGCATATGCACCGAGCCCAGGCTGCGCTTTTCCCGGGCCCACGCTTTCTGTCTCTGCGCGACCGGCGCTATGGTTCCCGGTGTGGGGACAATTTGTGGCTACATTCCCGAGAGTCTCTGTGCACAGTGACTCCCCGACATGTGGCAGCGGACCATGACCATTTCTGTCTCAGAGGGAGGTTGTCCCGCTGGAAATAGGGCACCCGACACCCACATGTTTAGGTGTTGAGGCTCCAGAGTGAAGACAAAGGATGTGGCAGAGCTTTTCCTGGGAGGAGGTCAAGGCCCTGCGCTGGCTCGGAGAAAGTGAAAGCAGAAGGGAAAGAGAAGACCCTGGGGAGGGGGGGCGGTCCCTGCTAAGGCCCTACTCTGCATGGAATTGAAGAAGAAAGGTCCCCTGTGCCCTTCCTTCTGCGCTGCAAGAGCCAGCTGGCAGGGACGTGCAGGCACCAGTGGGCCCAGGTGGAGAGGCCTGGCACAGCCCCCCAGTTTCCTTAGTCCAGGAGCGGGTGTGGGGCGGCAGCAGAATTGCCCACAGGCCCTCTTCGAAGGGGGCATGGAGGTCGTTAGGGTGCATGACCAAGAGTGGAACAGGCTGGGACAGCCCTGGGAGCCTGGACACGGACAGAAGCCCTGGGTCAGGGGCCACCTCTCTCCACTCCCCACCACCCCGCTCTCCACGCAGCGGGGGACACGCAGCACGTGGACAACCCCCTTTCAAATTTTCCTCATGGAATCTCAAACCTCTGAGGGCCTGATTAGGGAGGTGGGGTCCACAGATGACCTCTTCCCACCCTCCACCACCCAGAGAAGGCCCAGAAGACCCCCAGAGAACATTCCACAGTGAAGCAGGCCTCACTGAGAAGCAGAGCCTCTCTTGTTCTGTCACTCCTTTGGGGCTGGAACCCTCCTCCTGCCTCCAAAGGCCCTCAGGGCTAAGACCGGGCCGGGGCACAGGGCTGAGGGAGCAAGGAGGCCAGGCGGGGGGCCTCCAGTAGGGAACACAGTGCCTGGTGTTTCACCGAACAGGACAGAAGACTGGTTTCCACGCAGGGAAAACACAAATAATAGCAATACAAATCACAGAGTACATAAACCTTTTCCTCCTCACTTAAAAAATTCCTACTCCTATAATGGGAACCTCTGAGGTGGGGTTTTGATAAATCTGCGTGTTGGTGGTTGACAGTAGGGACAAACTAGCCACTGAAAAAGAAAAATGGCTTCCTCTGTCCCTAAGGTTAGAAGCGGGAATGTGTCTTGGGGGCAGAGGCTTTCTTCCTTCTGGGGGTTCCCTTTGGTGACTGAGTCATGCAGAAGTCATTTAAGTGCCTCCTTTCATCCCGACCCTGCTGAAGCTCTCCGGATGCAGTTAATGGAGTCTGTACTAGGGGCTTAAGAGCAGAAGGTCTTCAGGATTTGGAGACAGCCACCCCATAGGAAACTACGTGAGAGAGACAACTTTATAGTAAGTAGGAGGGGAAAAAACCTTTGAACTTGAAAAATAAAACACAAAATTATTAAATGAAGCTTTTAAAAATCTTATATCTAACACAACTTAGGTTATAATTACAAATATGCATTAAGTCTTACTGAACAAAAAATGAATTATTTTTTAAGAAAAGATTCAAAATATTTGTACAATAGCACTAAATCCTTTGCCCCATGTTTTACTTTTATAGCCAATCACATGAAGAGACATTTTTACGAAAGCATGCAGGAGCTTTATGAATTTCCCCAAAGGCTTCTCCTGGTTGTTTGATACACACACTTTTCTCTTTGAAGTGGCCCTGGGGTCACTGTCTCTGTCAATGTTTGGTTTTCTCGTGGCTACCTGCCATGCCTCCACTATGCCCCTATTTTTGACAGTTTGCTAGGATTTGAGCAATTCTCCAACTCCATTCTCCTTAACACCATGAAATCTTCCATCTCTTCTAAGATTTGAAACTTAACTTTGAAATGGATTTGCATCGCTGGCACCATCCTGTCTGATGTGTATACTATCCCCCAGTCCTCGGGAGTTGGATCGGGTAGCTGGGCGGGAGAGGGGAGAGGGTTCATGTTCACAAGCAAATATTTTTGTGTTGTCACGATTTCCATTTCCCCATGCAACCTTGTAGCTATGGGGACTCCGGTGATGAATACTTGAAGAACCTCTGTGCTTCTGTTTGTGAAAATAGGGGGGAGAAGCAGTACATGTCCACAGGAAAGCCTGTTTTTTTCTGGGTTTGTTTTAATTCTTCCTTTTTCTCACTCCTTCCCCTTGTGGCCTTCCTGAGGAGGCCATCCAGCAACTCTAGCCTTTAGTCTAGGCCTTAAATTGGCGGTTCAGCATAATTCCTGGAGGTTTGCATGAGGACTCCAGCAGGTCACCAGAGCGGGAGGCTGAACAGTGATGGAAGGGCAACGCTCTCATTAGAACGGGTGTTCATTTGCTTGGGTGTCCACAAAGCCAGAACTAACACTGGTCGATAGTAACAACGTAACTGCTATCTTTATCGGGGTTTGGAGAAGTTCGTTTGCTGCAAATCACAGAGCTGATGAAGGGCAGAGATTCACACTTATATTTCTCTCACCATAGAGGATTTTGGAAATCAGAACTTGGACTTTATCGGGAGACTCCACTCAGGCTAACTGTTGGGGTGAACTAATCTCACCCCTCTTTAATGAGCTCTACTGCTGGGAAAAGCTGAGTTGAACAGACAGCTGAACTTCCAACCAAACAAGCCTTCCTGCTCTTTCTCGTCTGAGTTGACCCTCCCCCCCACACCCAGTGGTCTGGGAGTAGAGCCTGCCCAAGTGCACTAGCCACGGGGGAGGCCTGCATAGAGGGGACAGAAGGGCACAAAATCCCCTGGGGCTCACTTGAGGCACATCTCAAAGGCAGAACGGTGTTCCAGTGCCCCTCCAAATGAAATCATGTTCCACGTCAGGCCAACTGGCCCATCCACCTGCTAGGGAGATAAACGGAGAGGTAAAAACGGCTAGTGTGCTAGAACCAGGGTTCTGCCAGGGAGAGGAAGGTGCTCAGGGCAGTGGGGCCTGGAGGCACAGGAACTTTAGGTAAGGGAACAGCCTGGAATTGTTCAGATAGATGTGTGCCACTGGCTTTGAGGGGCTGGCCTACAAGTGGGCAGTTAACCCAAAGAGAGGACGCATTGTCCTAGAGGAAATTCCAGGTCTTTCCCTGGCTTAGGTGGCACAGAGGAGGGTTCAAAGGCCAGCCCACAGGGTTCCCATCCCGCCTGCCTGTGGCCTCCTGCTCAGAATGGGGCACCACACATATGGGGCTGGTAGCAGTTGAACGTGAGGTCGCATCTGCATCCACGGGAGCACCGGAGATCTTCCCGGGACCTCCGCAGCATGAACTATCCAGCCAAGCTGCAAGCCCACCACCCCCTCTTATTAGCTGGGCTCGGCAACACAACGCACTGCCAACTTAGTGACCAGAACAGCACAGATTTATTCTCTTACGCTTTGTGATGTCAGAAGTCCAAAACGGGTCTCACTAGGCTTAAAATTAAGGTGTTGTCAGAGCTGGGTTCCTTTCTGGAATCTGTTTTCTCGCCTTTTTCATCTTCTAGAGGTTGCTCATATTCCTTGGCTCTGGGCCCCCTTCTGTCTTCACCGCCAGCAATGACCAGTTGAGTCCTTTCGCTTCACATGCCCTGTCACTGTTTTTTTCTTCCCCTTCCAACTTCTAAGGGCCGGGAGAGGACACGGGGGTCCACCTGGATACTCCGGGATGTCCTCCCTGTCGCAAGGCCAGCTGACCAGCATACTTGATTCCATCCACATCCTTAGTTCTCCCTTGCTATGTAACGTAACACATTCCCAGCTTCTGGGAATTAGGACGGGGACATCTCTGGGAGGTCACTGTTCTGACCAGCACACTGCCCTGAACCCGACCGAGCATCGGCTGGCGCGCCGCGCACACACACGACAGACCTAAGTTCTCCCAAAGAGAAAATCTGAACAAGGAGCTGTCTCGTATCTCGTGGCTTCTGCATCTGTTATCTACGGTCCCTCTTCTACGTGAGGCTGGTTTTTACTTTTTCAGACATCAGAGATTCACTGCTTGCTGATTTTTAATCTCATATTAAGTTGGAAATGCTTTAACCCAATTAGGAACAGCGTGCTGCATGTGGATGTGATCTCCAGCCAGTTACTTATTTCCCTCGGGCTTCCGCTGAGCAGAGCACTTTCATGCCTGCACACTCCCCGAGGCGTGCTCCAGAGGGTCCGGCCTCACGGCCACATCTGTGCTTCAGCAGAGCTGCTTCCTAGCAGTGCAAGTGTTAACTGCATGATTAAAGATCAGGAGAAGAGAGAAATATTTTATATTTTTAAAACCCCACAGTTATCAATCTTTATTATAAAAAACATATGCGCCTCCCCTCCTGTAGTAGACGTGTTCCTGACCGGGTGTATGTAAATCAAATTCTTTATAAATTGAGTCATATTTTAAATGCACTAGGGGAGCTGGCTATTTAAAGGCATCCTGCTGTGAATCTTTTTGTCAAGCCAAGAGGCTGTTTGTGATGCTAATTTTCACCCCTTAATTTGTCTGTTTTGTAGGTGCAGATTTTCATAAAATCCCCCAAATTCACAAACCAAAACAAGGCACACCTGTATCCTATATTTCAAGGGTATCTTTTTCGTAAGAGCTCAAAGAGCTGTCAGGTGGATTATCTCATTTATCTTCTCAACATTCTTCCAAAGGAGTTTGGGGCAGTCATTATTATCCTCAAAGGAGGTGTAACTGTCTCCCCAACAGCCACTGCTTGCAGGGGGGCCCATGAAAGGAGAAGGCAGGCTCCGCTGAGAGCTATTGATTTTCCAATTAAGGATGGGCTCTGTCCTGGAAGGAGTGCTTGGGAAGGTTTTCTTTAGACCCCAGAATGTTCTTTTTTGCTACTCTTTGTCACTACTGTCCAGAGAGAGAAACTGAAGAAGAGAAATTAAGTGCTTGCAAGTGTTTTAAATGTTCACCGAATGCCCAGTGTGTATGAGGTGTGGTGTTGGAGTTGGAGGGAGGGCAGGTGTCCAGATGCCAGCGTGGCCCTGACCTAGAGCTGGCCACGTACAATGCAACATTAGGAAACACGGACACCTTGAGCTCACCCCCAGTTTTCTTCTCCGAAGGATTTTAGAGACATGAACTCATTTGATCTTCACAACACTGTCAGGTAAGGTAGGCTTTGGTTTTACTTTTTGTAGCACACAGAAACTTAGAGATTCGCGATTTTCCAAAAGTCACATGGCAGATAAGTGACAGAGCCAGCACTGAAACCCAAGTCTGTTTCACTCCAAAAGCATGCTCTTCACATGTCCCTGTTACTGAGCACAGACACACGCGATGGGCTTTGTGGGTGCAGTGGCGGAAACAATAGATTCTCCCTCTCAGAATCAAAGAAAACATCCCAGAAAATGCTATTTGAACCAGGCCTTGAATGGTTAAGAAGGATTTCCACAGAGAACCGAGAAAAGAAAAATGGACCAAGGCATGAAAGTGTACATGAGTGGTCTGGTGCGCCCAGGCTATGAGAGGGGGCTACAGAGGTAAACAAGCTTGAAAGGGGAATAAGGGACATATCATAGAAGGTCTTGAATGCTTTATTAAAGGAGCCGAAACTCCTTCCCACAGTAGTGGGAAGCTGCTGAGACTTTTTCGAGGGAGGAAGCAAATTCACTCTGGAAAACAATTTTGTCACCAGTGTGAAGAAAGAGTTAGAGCCAGAAGATCAAATCTTGATAAAGTTAGATAGTTAATCCTTTTTTCCTCTTATCTAACAAAACAGCTGGATCTTTGAATAAAGAAAGAAGGGCAAGGCAGGTACTGGCCAAAGCCACCACGGGCTTACCTCCCCTCCCTGTGCACCCGGTGGGGCAGACGCAGAGGAGTAGGCCACGGCCTCTACTTCTCTTCCCCCTGGGAGATCTTCACGGGTGCGAAGGACAGGGGTGTGTGGCCAAAATCTGACTCTTGCCCTTGAGGCTGACTCTCTCCTTCAAGGCATCTGTCCTAAGGCACGAAACAAGAAGTGGGGCCTGGTGAGCGCCTCGAGGGGCACAAGAGGCAAATATAAGAGTCACAGTAAACTTTCTTCTTCTAAAATGCAAGTTTATTAGATTCATCTAAATGGAGTTCCAAGGTCTTTGAGCTGCAAAACCAAGAAAAAGGAGATGGTGGAAGCTGTGGGGGTGTGGGGCAGCATGAAGCCTCAGGTCTTCTTTGTGGATCCAAACCACCCACCATAGTTTACGAATCTCTAATATCCACCTTTCAGAGCGACCGTGCCGGGCCGTGAAGGAGGAGAATTGGAATATGGTGGATACTTCCCCTCAGTTTCTAGTTTTTGTCCTGCAGCGTAAGTCTTGCATTTATTAAAGAAATCGGGGCTCCTGGAAGAAAGGAAATTTACGTATAGAAGTGATTATGATCGTATTGCTATTAGCAGTGGTGGGTTTGGCATGAGGCCTGGGCCACCCGGATACCAAAGGCCTAAGTGACTAAATGGGAGGCTCAGTCTGACTCAGATGGGTCTGATCTGTCAGCCAGGATGGTGCTGGGGAACCTCCTGCAGACAGAGGGAATGGTGGGCCTGGGGGGCAGGGAGTTACGCAAGGGGCAGGGAAAGAGGCAATAACAGCGGGGATACCCAGATTCAGGGGGCTCTGGAGAGTTCAGAGCAGGTGCCACCCATGAAATGAAATCTCTGGGGCCGGGAGGCCCTCCTCCTCACTTGCTTCTGTGCCACCCCTCCTTGCTTAAGGATCCTGGACTTCACAAGGCAGAGAGATTATGCCTTTGACGTCAGCCTTTGTACACACTGCAAAATTTCAGCTCTCCCTCCCGCCCTGGGAAGGTTAGACTGACGAGCATTGGTATCGCCAAACCCCGCTTTGCAGAAAGTCCCCGGGTGTGTAGAGGGAGGGAGTGTGTGAACAGAAAGCGGCAGAGGGCAGTGAAGGGATGACTGGGAGGGGGTAGGGCCACTAGGGGACAACCAGGCTTTACTGGGTCCCCAAGTTGGATCTGGGCCAAGTCTGCTCCACGCAGCGCCCAGGAGGAGACTTAGCACCTTCCACCAACCCCAGGTTTGTCAGCCTGGACAATCTCCTGCCATGGTGGCTGTCATGCAAAGGCGAGGTTTGCATCCGGAGACCCTGCTAGAACGAGAGAGCCCTGGCAGAATTTACCAGATGCCCCAGCTGCCCCGGAGAATCAAGGACTCAGCCTCAGCCTACACTCCCTCCCAGGCACATTGACCGCAGACCCAAGGCCCTGAATCTGGAAATCTGATTACTCTTCAGACGGTAACGACAACAAACTGACATTTATTGACCTGGGAATGACACATGAAGAAAAAAAGACTAGGAGCAGGGAGTTCCAAACGCCAAGTGGCCTAAGCTGGCCCTTCCCAGCTCCCAGCTGCAGACCGTCCTGTTGGAGGCCTTTGCTGAGTCCCAAGCACAGCGCTAGCCCCCAGGGGCTAGTGCCCCAGCTCCAAGGTCCCACGTCCCCTGCTGCCAAGCCCTGTGGGGCCATGTGGCAACACTGAGCAGCCGCCTGCCGCAGCTGTCCCAGTCTGTCACACAATGGGTAACAGCCGGAAATTTGCAGTCAGACGTGGATTTGAATCCTGTCTCCACCCCTTCCTAGCTGCCTGATTGTGGGGAAGTATCTGGACCTCTGTGAGCCTCATTTTCCTCATCTGTAAAAGAAGGCTAATAGTAATTCCTCAGAGCGTTAAGCGAGTGAAATGCCGACAAAGCACCGCATACAGCACGAGCTCGTCGGAAGGGGCTCTCTGTATGGGCAACCGTTCTCCTCTTCCAAAAAGACAGGCTCAGCCTCTCCTCTGCTGATCTCTAGAGCCGGTGGGAGAAAGGCCTTGCCATGCAGGGAGGTTGGTGGGGGGTCAGTTCTGGTTTCCCTGGAGATCCTTTGAGCTAGGGACTAAGCCTCAGCTTGGGCTCTTGCTTCAAGGAGAAATAAAACGCAGGTGAAATTCATGAGAAGCAGGCGGGCACTTTCGTTTATGCCACGCAGCTGATAGGGTCCACATGCGCCCACAGGCCATGGCTCTCTGCTGGGAAAACACTGCCAGTGAGGCTTGCACCAGGGATTTCCCAGACGGCCTCTACCCACACCTCCACAGATACTGCCAGGCAGGGAGCAAAGAGCCCTCTTGCCATTAAATCCATCACCGCCAAGTATCAGGAGTGAACAAGAAGGTTGGGCCCGGAAAGCTCTGGGTGAAACGTGTTTCTTCTGGGTAGCCATTTGGGATCCCTGCTAGCCTGCTGGCCTTGGGGATTCTGGTGGTGATTTTGAGGCCTACCCCCACGCCCCCAGCTCCATGTTCATCTCACCCGGAAAGCAGAAACTCATTAGATGGGGCAGAATTTGTGCCTCATAGACAGAGTTTCTTATTGGCCTTTTCTCCTCTCCCCCAAGGGGTAGTTCAGAAAGGAATTTACCAAAGTGGGAAACCTAAGAGAGATGATAGTAAGGAGCCCACATGGAACACACAAGGCAGTGCAGCCAGGTGGACCCTGGGTTCGAATCCTAGCTCATGGCTTCTTTGTCACAAGAGGCCTTTGTCATCTCCTCCCTAGACTGGTGCTCTAGCCTTGTGGCTCGTGAACTTGTCTGTGTCAGAACCTCGTGGAGGGCTCGTTAACACACAGCTTGCTGGCTCTCCTCAGAAGGTCTGGGGCCCAAGAAAATTGCCTTTCAACAAGTTCCCAGCTGCTGCTGTTACTATTGATCCAGAGACAGGATTGCACTTTGAGAACCACCACAACACTGCACTTTACGATTAAGTTAATCTGTAAAGGACCCTTTGCTCAGAGAGAGACGGGAACACAGCTTCACCATTTGGTGGACTGGGAATCCTGAGGGCTGGATTACTAGCTGTTCAATTTCCTCAACTGTAAATGAGGCTAAGGCCAGCCACCTTTCAGGCGACAGTATGAGGAGATAAATGTGACAGTGCCTTGTAAAGTCTCACACCCTATGTGATTGTAAAGGATACAATATGGGGATTATTCCAAGGGTTAAAGTTTACAGTGCAGAGGGAGGTCTGTTGTGCAGCGCCTAGCACATAGCATGGCTCATTAAATATGAATTAAATGAAAAAAAAATATCTAAAAATAGCCACTGATTCCATGGCAGAGATTTTGGTCTCTTGTCATACATTAAAACAAACAAACAAAAAATGGTAATAAAGTTACAACACATGAAATTCATATTTCAATCGTGGGTGGCAGGGACCTCCTTCTTGGCTTCTGATCCAATTCATTATTCAAATCCTTTTACCATTGAGCACTCCACTGCTTAATGTGGAACCAACTATGGATCTTGATAAGAAGAAAAGCCTGGGCTCTGTTTCCACTTTGCTCTTGGCAGTCCTCAGGCCTCCAGGATAACTTTCTTACAAATGAATAGTGTTGGCTCCCAGAGAGACCAATCTAATCTCATCTTGTCCTCTCAGAAGATCCGTATCAAACATTACAGACTCTCTGACTGCAGGACGGAGTATCTACTTCCATCTGGATTTGGATCAGTGTTTAAATGATTAAGAAGAGAGCCATTAGCATGGTAGAAATAGAGAAGCAAAATATAACTGGCCCACTTTTTTTAAACATTGCTCTTGTCGAAGGTTTTATTTGAAAAGCCCCCATATGAGACAAAGACAGAGGGAAACGGCACGAGTGAGAAAGAGCAAGAAGAGAGTTTAAAGCCCATCGCCTCCTCTAAAAACACCTATGAATGAATCAACATCCTGAATTTTTACTGTTTATGGGCATGACAGTCTGATCAGATAACCATGCTGTGCCAAGAGACCTAATTACAGATCCACTGGAGAATTTAAATTACTTTTAAAGTGGGGGGAAAAAAGTCTCTGGTTACTCTTGGGTGGAATAAAATGTCCCTTATTTCCAGTCAGCCATTTTCAGAAAGGTACTGCCCACCTCGAATGGCATTACTGGTGAGCTGTTCCTCAGAAAAGGGGTAACTTCAGACAATCAGTTTTGAGAGAAGCTTGAACACATCAGTTTCCAACACACAACACTCTGAAAAATCTCTACAAGGTTTTTACCTCTCAACCCGGCTGTGTTATTAAGGGGGCCCCCAGAATCAGTAAAAGGGATGCAAATTAAATATTCCTGCCACAAACACTTTATAAATAAATCTCTAGGGAGGCTACGTGAAACACCCCGATTTCGGTCAAAATGGTTCACGTTTGGCAGAGAAAAACCAAAGTTCAGAAGCTAGATCACTTAGGGACTGGAGGTCTACCCTTTGCCAGATTTTAACACTCAATTAGATGTAGGCTAAAGCTTTAGTTTGCTACTTTAAGAAGGCACAATCTTGAAAAAAAAAAAATCAAATTAGGTGAAACCTATCCCTCAGCTGACTACCTGAAGAAATTAGGTGTTCAAATGTCAGCGTTCCTTTGGTGTCAGGTTTCTACTAAGAGATTGATTTACATTGGAAGAAGGAAGAGGGAGGGGGAGAGAGAAAGAACCCAACTGTGATTCTAGAATCCCAGGATAATCACCGTTGGATCTGCCTGACTCCCAGCCTCAGAGGATTGCGGAGTCCCATGCACTGCACGGCCGGGAGGAATTTCTTACGTTCCTACAGTCATTGTTACAGTCCCAAATACTCGTTGTATGCTGCCTGTTTGCTGGGAGGGCGGGGAGTGTTTAGCAATAAAACCTGAACACAGGGTCAGTTCCTGCACCTGGAGCTCACCGTGTTCCTTTCCCAGCATCACGGATAGGTGGGCAGCTCTAGTAAGTCGGTTGCCCAATGCTTGACTGCAACTCTAAGATGAAAATTGACCCAACTATGCTTTTTCTCTTTCCCTTTAAATTCTCAGTACTAATGATGAGAAACATTTCCAGGCATGACTAATTTTGAGGCTTTGGCTTGAGGACAATCACAGAGATAAGGCAGAGGCTAAAGTGGACTGATGTGTTGCACCAGACGCCGCAGGGCAGTAGCAAAGTTTTGGGGAGGTTCTTTGCCACACCCTCACCCAGGTCAGGGTGAGCAAAAACAGGCACAGGAATCACATATTTGATAGCAAGACAGTGGATTCTGTCTCTGTGATCCTAGTGTTTTGGGCAAACACTAGCCTGCATATAAACTTTCACTTGGAAAGTAGCCATCATTGCATAATTGGGGCAAAGGCAAGAGATGTAACATTTGTACGGATGCAGTGTTCTGCAAACCCAAATATTGCTTCCCACTCTCTTTACTACTGATCACTTCCCATCTGTCACCAAACGTTGGGGGTTTGTGACCCTGAGATGAAACCGCTTCCCGTGACAACTGCAGAAACCTCCTCAGAGGTTTTCGTGTCCCCCACCTTTTAGTCCGGGAGCCCATTCTCTACACTATGCTGCATGTAGCTTTTAAAAACTCAAACGTGACAATCCTCTCCTTACAACCCCCATCACCCACAGGTTAAAATATAAACTGCTTAGCTTTAGGATTCAATACTAAAAAAATCTCCTTGGGGGAAACAGCAGAAAAACAGGAAGGACAGAGCCCTTAGCTTCCTCAGCTCTAATGAAGGGATAAATCCTTGAATGCTTAGAGTAAACCAAATTTGTGGGTTGCGCCCACATGTATATTGGTTCTACGTGGGTTTCAAACAACCAGTTTATAATGAATTCTGAGAACACAACCCAGTTATAAGATTGGGACGGGGTGTATTGCTTTATCTGTGTTTCTTATTGTTTTACTGACTTTGGAATTGAAATATTTTAAAAATTACATCTGAATGTTAGCAATGCCTCTCACAGTAAAAGCTTATCATTTTAACCTGTGAACCCAATTAGGCGTCTAGAGAAGTGGGAGGACAGATTCATTTGTCATAAAATTAAGTCTATCATATGGATGAATATGGAGGTTTACATTTTCAAGCAAACTAATGGGTCTAGGCGTTAGTACTTGATTACCTGGGCTAGGTTGCTGCTTCTGCTATTTCAAGGTTAAAACTTAGAGATGAGCTGTTAGGTATATTAAATTAAAAGGTCTGAGATGAGGGTTAAGAATCTTTAACAATAACAAAATAGGTGGTTAACCAGGAAGGTAAAAAAGAGATTTTTGCTCAATGCTCTGTATTTCTTCTTGGCCTCCTTTCTTCTCAACAAAGAGAGGCCATGCATCTTTTGTCCATCTTTCCTATTCCTCATGCCCAGCACATGTTAATGAATGAGCGCGTATACACCTCCACACAGTATGTCCGAATAAATGAATCCTCATCTTTTTTTTTTTTAAAGATTTTATTTATTTATTTGAGACAGAGAGAATGAGAGACAGAGAGCACGAGAGGGAGGAAGGTCAGAGGGAGAAGCAGACTCCCTGCCGAGCAGGGAGCCCGATGTGGGACTCGATCCCGGGACTCCAAGATCATGACCTGAGCCGAAGGCAGTCGCTTAACCAACTGAGCCACCCAGGCGCCCCTCATCTTTTTCATCTTCACCATCGAAGATAACATGAGCACTTCCTCAGTGCTTACTATGTAACAGGAACTAAATAGGTACTAAGTAAGTACTAACAGGAACTAAGTAAATACTAAGTAAGTTCACATGCATATTATCTCAATCCTCTCACCGACCATTTTACGGATGAGGAAACTCAGCCTCAGAGACGACGTTCTGTCCAAGATCAGATAGCTAGTAAGCGGTGGCGCTCCAGAGCCCATTCTCTAACGCCTGTAAAACTGCCCTTTTTTCATGGCCGATCATAGAACTCTTTTTATAACTGCGTCTTTCCAAAGTGACTTGCCGTCGTCCAGCTCTGAGAATCTGCAGAAGCAACGTGTGCATGGTGATTTGGTGCAGAGCTGTGGGGTAGAGGAGGGAGGTGCTGAGTCTTACCGGAATACGAGAGATCAAGTGAAGTCTGAGATCTCTTTTCAAGGTGAATAGTAAGGATATCAAGTTTAAAAAAAAAAAGCATATGGTAATCGCACCAAGCTGGTCATGTGGTTTTGAATAAACACAGGGCCAAAAGGTGGGAAGAAAGGAATAACTCTTTGGGGTTATCTTCTTGTGAATTCCCATAGTCATCGTTTTCAAACCAAAAAATCATCTATTCAAAGGGATTTCATTCTCTCTCATAAAATGACACAGATAAAAGGCAGCAACAACAAACTCAACATTTTTCTTGTTGTTTCTCCTCACAGGTCTTAAGTGGTAACTATCGAGAAGTCCATTATATCTTATATATATGCCCTTGGAATATTTTTAAAGTTTGTGTTTATTTTCATGCTACAAGAAATATAGCAAACCACAAAGAGAATAGCCTTTATAAGACTTCTCCTTGTTTGCTCATGCCTGGAGTGGAAAGGGGGAAAACCTGCATACTGAAGTCCATTTTGGTGGTGGTCTGCTTGCACGGTGGTATACCTGTGCCCTATGCTAACAGCTGAGACAGGGTGTAAGGAAGACAAGGCAAGCCAGTGGGGGGGGAGATGCCTTCGGAGAAAACCAACGGACAGTGATCTGGGATGTGCATCTTGGTACTTGTTACTATCGACAGAAGGTTCTGGAAGCTTAACTGCCACTTTAAAAAACAGCTAGCAACAGGGTGCCTGGCTCAGCTGGCAGAGCATGCGACTCCTGACGTTGGGGTCATGAATTTGAGCCCCACGGTGGGCGTAGAGATTACTTAAAAAAAAAATAAAGCTCACTGGCTTATTTTATTTAAAAAAATAGGAATGATGAAGAGTACAGTGAGAATGTGAAGGTTTAGGCAACAATCATTGCGTATTGTTTGTTTTTCAGATGTCCTAAAGCCCTGGAAATCTAACATGATCACCTGATTCATAACTCTAAGACAAATGCTCTTTTCCTACAGAGTATAGTTTCGGTTTTTTTTTTCCCCTGTTGAAAGAGGGCCAATCATTTTAGTCCAGGTAGCCTGAGCTTTACACATGTACTTCTTGGTAGCACACACCGTTCAAATAGAGTATGTGGACAAAGCCACTTCTGGAATATGCAAGTCCGGTCTCCTTTAGCACAATTAGCACCTCCCACCTCCCACTTTTCTCATAGGAAATCTGTAGACGGAGACAAAAGCAAGTATCAGAACCAACAATTATCTGTTATAGGCACACAAGGAGGCATTACAATAATAACTTGTCGGTAAAAAGTAAAATTCAGTGGCATTTGAAAATATTTATAAAAAGATCTTCTATAAAGGGACATGACTAGTGCTCTGCAGGATCAGAAGGGCAAGCCAGCTTCCTAACAATATTCTAACAGAGCGCATAAAAGCTATTAGTTATTAGTCTGCCCCAGGTCGGCACTTTATATCCATGATGTCCAACCTTCACAACACTGTTCTCTCCATTTACTAAAGTCACACTGCTAACTGCAGGCCCTTCTGACTCTCAAATCCATGCTGTGTGGGTACAGACCAAATCTCCTGTTAAGAAAGTTCATCACTGAACTGGTATGTTATTCACCACAATACTATAGAATATAAAAAGAACCAATTATTTGCTCAGAACAGTGAGCCAGTGGCTGGGAAGTGGTGATGTACACAATTGAGAGTTTCTCCGTTAAGGGTGAAGAAAACAATTATTAGAAATGTGTATTCTGGGGACGCCTGGGTGGCTCAGTCGTTAAGCATCTGCCTTCGGCTCAGGTCATGATCCCAGGGTCCTGGGATGGAGCCCTGCGTCAGGCTCCCTGCTCCGCGGGAAGCCTGCTTCTCCCTCTCCCCCTGCTTGTGTTCCCTCTCTCGCTGTGTCTCTCTCTGTCAAATAAATAAATAAAATCTTAAAAAAAAAAATGTGTATTTTTTTTAAGATTTTATTTATTTATTTGAGAGCGAGAATGAGAGAGAGAGAGAGAGCATGAGAGGGGGAGGGTCAGAGGGAGAAGCAGACTCCCCGCCGAGCAGGGAGCCCAATGCGGGACTCGATCCCAGGACTCCAGGATCATGACCTGAGCCGAAGGCAGTCGCTTAACCAACTGAGCCACCCACCCAGGCGCCCAATGTGTATTCTGTAAAAACATCATGGGCATGTCCGCGTTGCGTAATAAATGTTAATCAGGTTAACCACCCACCCCTCCCAACTTCCTTTACTCTTCTAATTAAGTGTATACACTAAGTATACCTTGTAAATTTTCTATCTGAAATTTCAACACTAATGATGAAGTATGAAGCAAAAAGTGGCAGGGGCATGTCAGTCGGTCTGCATGTCATAAATAAGCCAGAAAATTATTACAGATCAATGATGATGCATAGGTTTCTGGTGGCAGTGATAGCTGAGACATTCAACACCGAGTCCACTTGGAAAACGTCCATCAGTGTCAAGGCTACGGAAGAAAATATTAAAACAGGACACCAAACCATTTTTCCCCTTCCCACTGAGTGTTTATTTTATAGCTTTTGCATCAGGTAATCAACTGAAACACTTCAACAACAGAAAGCTGGCAGAATGTTAAGGAAAAGAGTGATTATCTCTCCAACAGATGTGACAAATGGTTTCAAGTTGGAAACAGTATTGCATAAATGAATCAACTGAATGGGGGAGGAGGGAGAAGAGAGGGAGAGCCGAGACAGAGGAAGGGGTGAGCATCTTCCAACATGGATTGTGATGGGGCAAAGGCACTGTTTAGCTGTCTGTAGTATTCAGAAAATAAAAGTCAAAATAGACAACCCATGTTTTCTCAAAATTACATTCAACACTGCTTTAGAGATGCTCACATACCTGACTCTCAATAGAAAGCTGGGGAAGCTGTCTAAAAAATCAGATAGACAGCACCAGTGGGTCTAACTCATAGGCTCACCAGTAATGTGTTTTAAAGAGATCATCACCATCAGGGTCCCTCTATCAATAGTACTGCAAAGGTCACAAAGCTGCATGAACTTAAATTACAGGATAAATCTGACTAAGTGATCGCCCATTTCAATCTCTAAAATTCCCACTGCGGGAAATCAGAAAGTAAGCTCCACTCCAGAGGAGCTGAATTGGCAGTGCATTTGAAACAGGGATGCTTTTCCCTCAAAAGGCTGCCTGAACAGCAGTTTAGTTGGCACGGTACAGCAATTCTGCATAGGGTAAATGGATGCAAAAATTTCACAGCAATTGCCCTGCTTCCTCTCAAAGTAAATAGCACTAATTTATGAAGAGGCAACTTTTCAAATCATAAAGTAGAAGCACCTGGGCCTCTTACAGACAAACTTCATAAAAGTTTACAGTACCGTACAGCATGGTACTTCTCATAATAAAGGCTTCTAGAACCTTAGGTGTGTTTGAGAATGATCAATGGGAAAACCCAGATAGATGGCTTACACAGATGTTCTCTCTGCGGAATTTGAATATAAATTAAAATACCAGCTATGCACTTGGGAACCAGCCTTTAGTTAAATTCT
Organism: Neomonachus schauinslandi; assembly: GCF_002201575.2. Taxonomy (NCBI): domain Eukaryota; kingdom Metazoa; phylum Chordata; class Mammalia; order Carnivora; family Phocidae; genus Neomonachus; species Neomonachus schauinslandi. Next base: position 71,633,075 of record NC_058406.1, on the reverse strand, counting down.
CTAGTGCTTTTAAGAATTTTTATTTTATTAGAAAAAGAGAATCATTGTCTACAAACTATTTTCTTTCTAACTATGCAAATACAATGAGCAAATCATCTGCAATATCAAAATACTGTTTGTAAATCACTGATGGCACTAACAATTTTAGGAATTTCCAATAGGACATAATATTGAGAAAGAGCAACAGATTTCAAATTATAGGCATTAACTGAATTTTAAGAATAGGAAATAAAATCTAAAGTTTAAAAGTCAGTAAGTTTAAGTTCTCTGATTTTCAATAATTTAAACCCAATCATCAAGAATTCAGAAGCACCCAATATGTTCAAAGTTGCACAAATGGGTATGGATGATAGAAAAGTAATCCCCATGCAATATTTTAAGTGTTGCTATCAGATATATTTAAGCGGTACTTTACAGATTAAAGCTCCGTAAAATCAAAATATATCCTCCCCATTACATTTTAAAACAGTCACAATAATTTATCGACAGTTGCCATTTCACAGCAATTAGAAAACAGGAGTTGATACAAGTTGAACAAAAAAAGTATTTTCCTCTTTTAGGAAATAAACATATGCATATATATACACACACACACACACATACACACATAACATCATCTTTTAAAACTCAAAGTGGTTAATTTGCTTTTGTATTATTAAAAAAAATTCCCTATGGTCAAATACTGAAAAAGCGCAAAGGCTGAAAAAAGAAAACCACATTTGCCACTTTTAAAAAATACATTATTGTCTCAGTGGTTCTATTTTTTTGATTATAAAGTTAGGTATTACGAGGACTCTGCACTCGTCAGACTCCCAGGACGGTACTGGACCAGACGGAATTCAATCTAACCCTTTCTCCGTCTCCAGGAAGGATACTCCCTAACCCATCCTACAAGATGATAGAATACATGCCTCTCTTATGAACTGTTAAACTGGGAAAGAAAACATGCCCACCTGGAAGCAATCTAAGTCATAAAAGTTCATCAATCTGTGGGAGAGACCACCTGATTAAGAAAGCTATTTGGATATAAGTTAGGAGCTTTTGGAAGTATATAAACTTTTAGGTCACCAGAATACAGATTTAAAAAATGGTTTCTCCATAAATAACCATCTATTATGGGGGTTGGTAAACTACAACCCATGGTCCCTATCTGGCATGTCACCTGTCTTGGTAATAAAGTATTATTGGAACACAGCCATGCTCACTCATGTCTGTGTTGTCTATAGCGGCTTTTGTGTTCAAATGACAGGGCTGAGTAGTTTTGCCGGAGACTATAGAGACTGCAAAGCCTAAAAGAGTTACCCTCTGGACCTTTGTAGGAGAAGTTTACTGAACCCATGACACAGGGCACTACGTGCTACTCTAGTTCCCTAAGAGTTAATGCACCTCAAGATTTTAGCGTGTCCTCCAAGAATAACCTGCACACTGGGGGGTTCCTTAACAGATTACATGTCAAACACCCCACCCTTGAAGTGGTGCTTTCCTTTTGGGCAAGGGAATAATTTGTATAGATTTTCAATAAATATCCGTAAAAGTTAATAAATACACACACAAAAAGGAAGCCAAATAAGGAAAGTATACCTATGAATGTTCTCAATGTCTTCCTGTTAAGGGGGGGGGAGGAGTACTAAAATGATTCTCTGCCAACTTCCTTCAGCTTTTCTTTAAATTTGTTTGTTTTTTGATAAGTCATGCCCCCTCCTCACCCCCATACAATTACGAACCTTTAAAGCAGCCTGCCTAAAATGTTTCTTTACCTAGTTTGGTGAGACTTTGTTCAGGAACAGTATTTATTTAAACTAAACATAGTAAAGATTATTCTTTTAGAAAATGTTCCTAAAATTCTTTATCTCTGTTACTCTAAGAGGGGTAAGATGGTACAGGGAAAGTAAACTCTGCAAAATATACCTTAACAACCAGAGGTACAAAATAGCTACCATTTCTGAACGGTAACGTAAAATAAAAACAGACAAATCTCCCAAATTTGAAGAGCACATTTTCCCCTGCCCTGAGTCAGCTAACGAAGTCTTTTTCAAACATGGAACCTCCTGAACTCAAGCAGCTGTTCATGAATCTTTAAGAGTTCACAGGTGTTTCATATTTCCATAGTTGTTCAAACAGGGAAGATAAAACAGAGAAGATACTTATCGAACACAAATTTATATCAAGATTAACCGTTTTTTCAAACCAGGTTAGAAGTAGACTTTTCCCTTCTTTGTTAAAAAATGAACGGTACGGAACTGTACGTGATAGATGTTTCCATCACCCCTTATGGTTCTACAGCGCGTTAACAGTTTCCAAAGTGCTTTCACGTGCCGTCTCATTTATTCCTCACAACACCCCTGTGAGGTAGGTACAGCAGGTATTAGTCTCCTCATTTCAAGATGAGGAAACTGAGGCAAAGAGAGGTTAAGTGACTTGCCCAAGATCACACGGCTGATAAGTGGCAGAGCCAGGACCAGAAATCAAATTTTCTGACTCCTTGGCCAGTACTCTTTCCACTCTAATTACTGCCCCCAATTATGAATAATGTTCTGTGTATCAAAATTGAAAGGTTACTGAAGTTCATTTCAGTGATGTTTAACAGTAAAGTTAATTGAGAACTACAAGAACAGTAGGTCTGATGATTTTACTTGAATAATAAAACTGGTGCAAAACCACTTTTACGTAATTACTTACAACCTTTTGGTCCAAATACATAAAATATGCAATATTTACAGCAATTTCCTTTCTTTTTTTGTAAATGCAATGCTTTAAAACACATTATAAAGCACCTTAGTAAAAATAGTCTACAAGTAAAAGTACAGAAGTAGGAAAATCCTACCCATACCACAGCTCACTAATGGGAGTTATAATATGGAATCACCAATATGTCAGTATACCGCTCTACAAATAACCCATGGAGGAACAAATACTAAACTTACTTTTTTGATATTAATGTGTGGCAGCCTTAATTAAAACTCCTGACAATGTCAACATTCTTTGAAGTATCTCCCCAATCTTAGATACTGGGGAGACGGGAATGAGAAATACTGCTTTGACTCTTTTAAAATTGGTTTTTAACACTAATGATCAGTTTTTCTTTTTTAAAGAATATTAAACCGACCTACATAAATGTGGGCAATTCCAACTACAGCAGAAACATTCTTAGCAAATAGGATCAAACATTCCAATGAATTTCATGAGACATGATTCACAAAAACAAAACACACACTGCCAAACAGTTAATAACACTATTCAGTAGAGGTGTATAACCCAAACCTCCAGGTGAGGGCGGAAGTAGCAAATGGATTCATCTTCACTCATGGTTAGCTGGAAAAAAAATGCTTTATCAAAAAGACAGTATCAGAACTTGTGTTTAAAATTGTATTTAGCCTCCAATTAGACCTGCTATGTGTTTATTTTAGGTGATGTGTAGGCTTTTTCCAAGCAGGAGATTATAACTCCCACCAAAATTTAACCAGGAAAAAAGAAAAAAAGAAAAAAAAAGGAAGAAGAAAAAAAGGCCGAAACTGAAACCTCTTAGGCCACTGAAACTTACCAGCCAGCATCTACCTCCTCGGTGTTACTGTTCCCTAACTTGGCTCAATACACACGGTCTTACACACCAATCAGCAACCTGACTTGTGGGGCCGAGAACGAAGGTGAAGACAGGGTCAAAGTTTTAGTTCAAGAACCTAAGAGTCACACCTTGTACTCAGTTCGATTTAGGGTAAATCTTTTCATAGAAAAAGTTTTGTGCGAGGATGTAGAGGTCTCCGTCTTTTTCCCGTACAGCGTGGGCTCTGATGAACTGGAACTGCTCCAGAGCAAATTCATAGAACTCATTCTCCATTTTCCAAATGTCAGACTGCTGCAGTTTTGCAATGGTTTGTTTAGTTGGGAGTTTCTTCTCCGTGGTTTTCCTAAGATGAGATTTCTTTCCTACTTACGAAGGAAAAAAGGAAAAGGTGAGTAATTCTGAGAACACACAAAAGAGCGATGCTTCTTTACGTGGAGAAATGGATTAAGTTAATGTGGCACTTTGAAGGACAGTAACAGTGTTTTGCATTAATATCATTCAGGTGAAACTAGTGCCCTAATCATACTAGAACTGTGATTTATTCCTTTATAATGTAAATCCTGAACCTGTTAAAGACTGAATGAGATGTCACATAAGAAAAGTAAGGATCACCACTCAGTAAAGTGTAGGCTATCGCCTTACATGCTGTTCTAATCTCAAACGCTTGGTGCTCTAACTAGTTTATTTTTTAAATATGATAAAATATCTATTTTCAAACTTAATACTAATTTACCATAACCTACATTCTCTACGTGTGAGAAGCTAGGGTATATGCATACTCTAGAAGAGTCACTATATTGTATTGTATATTGTAATCAGCACGTGCTGATTATCACGGCCAGGACTCAGTCTCACCGTCCCACCCCTACTCCAAACAGCATTAGGCAGGTCTCAGGTGCAATACGGTCATAATGTTTGGTATCTGGCATTAGTTAATATTACACATTTCTAACGAAGGCTGGTTCTGCAGATCGTATCTTTCCACTATTCCTACAATGCCTTCTAATTATCATCTAATGCATGTTTATTTGCTCAAAAAATACTGAACGAACACCAGCTGTGTGCCAGGCTCTGTTTTGTACCGAAAATGCTAAGAAGAAACAGGCAATATACCTGCCTTTCTGGAGTTATATCTTGTGCTTTACTCAAGAAATGTCAAATCACACATATTTTTCAAGTTGCAAACAAACAAAGCTAAGGACAGCTTTAAAAAGAAACCCATCCTTTATATACCTGTTCGGTAGAGTTCTGTAGCGCCCCTGAAGAACCGGGGCAAAGCCGCTTCCAGCAACATGATAAAATCTTCAAGCTCTTCAGTAACTCCCACCAGAAAGTATTCATTAATTAGGTTATACTTGGCTTGATCCATAGCCCACCTGCTTCCCACATTCCTAAAACCAAAGAAAAGGAATTAAAAACCTGGCTGCGAAATCTGCTAAGTATTTTTGATGCCTCTGACACTACATATTATGGAGAAAATAAACACGTGTCCATCCAAAGCCTTAATGCCCTTTTATTAATGTCTTCGGTGGGGGTGGGGGGAAGTAAATTACTTGATTTCGAAGGTCCCTCCCAGTTCAACGAATCTATGAAATATACTAAAGCAGTTCAATTAAAATCTCCTCACTAAAGTCCAAAAGAGCAATACCCTTTTATTGCTCTAAGGCGGGGTTGGCAAACTTTTTCTGTAAAGTGCCAGGGAGCAAATATCTTTGGCTTTGCAGGCCATATGTTCTTGGTTACAAATACTTAACTTTGATCTTGAAGCATGAAAACAGTCATGGACAATAATAAATGGAGATGGCTGTGTTCCAATAAAACTTTATTTATAAAAACAGGTGATGGGCCAAATTTGGCCTCCAGGTTGTAATTTGCCAATCCCCATTCTAAGGATATGATTAAAAATTGAGAAGATGTTCTTCCTTTGTTTCCAGTTCTTCTTATGCTGTTATTATGCTTTGGTATAATCTATTGAGTAGGACCCTTAAGGTTCACAGTGATCCTGGGGCACCTGGGTGGCTCAGTCGTTAAACATCTGCCTTCAGCTCAGGTCATGATCCCAGGGTCCTGGGATCAGGTCCCACATCGGGCTCCCTGCTCAGCGGGAAGTCTGCTTCTCCCTCTCCCACTCCCCCTGCTTATGTTGCCTCTCTCGCGGTCTCTGTCAAAAAATAAAATCTTTAAAAAAAGAAAAAAAGGTTCACAGTGATCCAAATAACATGTCTCACATAATGAGAAAAAGAATTAAGGCATTCCTTGCACTTCTCATCATGGTTTTAAGGAAGACACTAACTCTGAATGAGTTCCTGTTTCTACTTTACCTATTAAAGCAATTAGAACAAATAAATATGTATAAAAATGTACCATTTTTTAAATTTTATTGTTATGTTAATCACCATACATTACATCATTAGTTTTTGAAAATGTACCATTTTTTTTAAAAACTGAAAACTCCGCACATTCTGAGGAAATAAACTCTTTATTAAAGATAAAATATCTATTTTCCACCCCACATTTATTAGCAGACTAAACTGCAACCATAACCTTGACTTCTCTCAAAGTAAAAAAATCAGTTAACAGTAAACCCAGGTGAATAATTTACCCACTAAGCCTTTTCTTGATCTAAACTGAATGGCTAAAACAATAAGCTTAGGAGAAAATGAGGTTTATGAAATGATCCCTGGCCTCTAATTAAGAGCTTTGCTGGAATATAGCAAAACATGTTAACACCAAAACCAAAAAACTACGGGGCGCCTGGGTGGCTCACTTGGTTAAGCGTCTGCCTTCGGCTCAGGTCATGATCTCAGGGTCCTGGGATCGAGTCCCGCATCGGGAACCCTGCTCAGCGGGAAGCCTGCTTCTCCCTCTGCCTCTGCCCCCTTCCCTGTTTGTACTCTCGCTCGCACTCTCTCAAATAATAAAATAAAATAAAAAACAAAAAAACGAAAAAAAAACCCAAATTAAAAACCAGCATCTGAGAAAACATTGCAAGGATATGATGTATGAAGAATCTCTTCAATGCACTTAAAGGTAACTATAAAACTAGGTATTACTTAATTACATGTTATTTTTAGCCTGGTCTTTCACTAATTTCCCTATAGCTAGCCCATGACTACTATGTTCACACTTGTGAAAAACAGATTATAGAGATAATAAAGAAGATTGTCAACTTGAGCTAACTTTATGTCCCTACCAGCATTCGGAGCTGTGGCCACAGAAGAATGGGATTTGAAGCCAGAGCTTCTCCGGAGCACAGTCTGAGCCGCCCTCGGCTACACATTCATCAAAGGTCTGGAAGAGACACAAAGCAGCACATATGAGTCATAAACGCAGGTCTCACCTACCAAACACCTTAACAGGGAAGTTATTAAATACATGGGCCGCAGCGGGTGGGATGAGCTAGTGAATTAAAGAGATAGGTGGGTTACGAAAACACACTTGAGATATTAGGGAAAGTTAAAGGATTTTTTCCCCATCTTTGTTTAATGCTGATGTGTATAGGTTTTTTTGTTTGTTTTGTTTTCTTAACTGATGAAATATACCCTCCCCCACTCAGATAATAATTTGTCCTTGAGAGTAAGTACTGGTTTATGTTGAATTTGTGTATTTGTACTTTCTAGCCCCCTTACAAAGGAAATTAAATAAAAACAAGGCTAAAGATACTTTATGTGAAATAATCATTTGAAAAGAGTATAAAGGAGGACTACACTTAAAAGTCTTCTCTCCTTTTCGCGATAAAACAAACAAAAACTCATTGTACAAAGCAGATACTGATGACCTGTGTGCCCTCCTGTCCAGGGCATCGGACTGAATTAATTAAAAGGGAAAGAGACTCACAGGTTACAAATCTAAAATTAATCGGCTTCACTTCCTTGAATACTGTCTGTCACAGGCATTTTAACAGTAGGCACTACCTGTTTGAAATGATACTGAGATCCCAGAGAACAAACTTGGGAGCTCTGGTTGTCGTGGTGAGACATCTACAAATGCTACCTGTTATTTCTGAGAAGAGAAAGTGTGAAAGAATAGAAAGAGCACGAGAGCTGAGTCAAGGCTCTTAGGTTTCTGGAACCAGGTTTGACCTTATTGTAAGTAAGTCTTTAAGTACTCCAAACCTCAGTTTCTAACCTATACAATTAGATAAACTCAAAGGGCCCCTTTAACCAAAAATCTATGAGAATAGAGCCAAAAAATCCTTACACCTGGTGTTGGGTGGAGCTAGAGTGGAATGATTCTCTTTATTCTGGCAACATTCAAAAGACAACAGCAGACCACACACAGCCCAGAATTTACCCATTCCTTTTATAGATGATCTTCTCCATGATATAGCAAAAAGTCTATGACTTGGGTTTGAATCCTGAACCCAGAAAACTTAAGTTTTGTGTTTGTTTCCTTACCTAAAAAAGGAGGACATGATCTTACTTTGAGGAAGAAATAAAATCATGGATGTAAGAGAATCCACCACAGTGACTGTCCATTGTAGGCATCTGATAAAGGGAATGTGTCTACGTCTGTGCCTGTCTCTCTCCCACTCCACCTCCCCAAGTCAAATACAGTGTTTTGTTGGTTCTTGTTCTCCTTGACCTTCACAGCATTTGACCACCTCTCCTTTCTGAAAATCTCTTGGGTCTCTCTGCCCCTAATAGATCCTTGTCTATTTCTTTGGACACTCCCCTTTCTGGCTTTGTTGGTGCTCTGTGCCTTTCTGAATGTACTATCATTATCTTCTTTGAAGGCATGTTTTGGTCCTTCCACCAGGTATGGAAATTCATCTCCATGATCTTCTCTTTGCCCACTGCCTTCCTTAGCTTATTCACACTTTCTACTTCCTTGGCTTCGTTTATAATTTCTAGGCAAAAGACTTCTAAATCTGTACCTCCAGATCCATCACTTCTCATCTTCTAATACCTAGTGTGCGTGTTCATTTGAATTTCCAATATTACCTCATGCTCAATACTTCTGGCAAAAGGATTACATTGCCCATGTAATTCAGACTGAAGATCTCAGAACATTTACGAATCTTTCTTCTCCCTCACCTAACATCGCTGAGGTAATGTCTTTCCAATCCATCTTTTGTCAATCTTGCTTCTATCAGGGTCCCACATGCAGTGTCTCCATTGTTACAATCACTTTCTAATGGGCTGGCTCCCTTCCCTCCCTTCCTTCAATTCCTTCAACCTGCTCTGTACAGTTACCAGATTAGTCTAAGGAGTCACTTCTAACATCCTCTACTCAGAAACCTTCAATGGTTTCCAATGTCTCAACAACAACAAAAAAATCCAAACTTTTATCCTGGCTTTAAAAAATGCTTCATATTCTGACCTCGAAATGCTAGTCTAGCCTTATCTCTATGTGTAACTTCCATGTTTACCAGATTAGCCTGTTTTGTAATTTCTCAAGCATGTGATATGGACCTTAAATCTATATACCTTTGCTGATTTCTCTAAAAGTGCCTTCCTTCTACCAATCTTGTTTACATGAAGACTACCTTTCCAATGATTCTGGCCCAAAGTTACTCTTACTTTCTTTGGGCTCATATAAATTAATTGTATACTGCCTGGTAATAGCCAGCTTTTAGGATCCAGGTATGTATATCTATATATACATCTTTATCTGAAGAACTTGCTTCATATACTTTTTTTTTTTTAATGTGTATTATGTTTTCTCTCAACTACAATGAAAACTTCTTTGAGGGATCATGCAGTATGCATTTGTGTCCTCCAAAGCACACAATCTATTGCCATTCAAACTGTCTGCACAATTGGTAGTGGAAATAACTGGAAAGACTGCATTTCAGGGATTTACATAAATTTTTTTTTTTTAAAGATTTTATTTATTTATTTGAGAGAAAGAGAGAGAGACAGAGAAAGAGCATGAGAGGGGAGAGGGTCAGAGGGAGAAGCAGGCTCCCCGCTGAGTCGGGAGCCCGATGTGGGACTCGATCCCAGGACTCCGGGGGATCATGACCTGAGCCGAAGGCAGTTGCTTAACCAACTGAGCCACCCAGGCGCCCGGATTTACATAAATTTTAAAGGCACAGTTCTAGTGAAGATGAAGATAGGAGCAGGAACATTTTTTCATGAAGCATTTTCACAGTCCTTAGAGTTCTCTCAAATTCTCTTAGGATCTCTCTGTAGCTAGCTAGATTTACATACATAAAGTATACACACACACACACACACGTAAAGTGAAAACACCTCAGTTTACTCTTAAGACTCAATAAACCCCATGTCAGTGGCCATAACATTATTTCTGAATTTTATGACTTAGATGTGCTGGCCTAAGTCACTTTCTAAAAAGTAGTTTTATTATCATTTATGGCAACCTGTAGCTCATAAAAATAAAACAACCAATGTATGTATCTAACTCTACCATGTTCCAATTTCCAAGAAATCTTTGGCTCAATGATCTGGGTGATGATATATTAGAAGGTTTCTGATTCCATGCCTATCCAATTTAAAAAAGATCCTAGATCATAGTAGTGCTTCTGAAGCTCAGAAGAAGTGCTCTGCTTCTTTACCCCTCTACCTGATTAGAGTCCTGATAGAAAATAAATAAATTATTTTTATTTATAATTTATAATAAATTATTAAGGTGATTGTGGGTGAACACACAATCTCTGCTACCATTTTGTGTGTGTAAGATTCAAGACACTGAAAAGATTCTGCTTAAATATAAGAAACTAGGATACTAAAATGCTGCAATATTAAAAATTTCCATAGAGTTACTCAACTTCGGGGAATTTAAATATCCACTACTAGAATAAAAACTGATTAATGAATAAGCATGCATTAAATTAGTCTCTAGTTAGCCAACTCCTAATTCCTGTGCTCTTGAAGTATTTTGGCATTTCAAATAAAACAATATGTAGATAATCTTCAAGTCTTTTTCTGGCCAGTAGTTTTAAATCTGCTAGCCCACTCTGGCAGTCTCCAAAATTCACTCTTCCATTCTTCGTCATAGAGTTTTAGCCTCTCTTGCAGTTAGGTATAGCCATGTGACCAAGTTCTTGTCAGCAGACTAAAGGCAGAAGTGATATGAGCAGGTTCTGGGTCACTTGGTTAAAAGGAAATTGCTTGCCCTCCACTTCCTTCCTTTCCAACAGGCTGGAAGGCAGAAGTAGTGGTGACCCAAATTCAACAAGCACATAAGGACAACCTCCTAAAGAACAGCAGAATAACAATATGGAAGGAAACCAGGTCCCTGAATGTGTGGAGCAAAGTTGCTCTAAGAGTCTAGACCCCTCACTTTTAGGCTTTTAAGTATGATAAAATTAAATAATCTTATTAAGGGGCACCTGGTGTGGCAGGTTAAGCCTCTGACTTCAGTTCAGGTCATGATCTCAGGGTTCTGGGATGGAGCCCCATGTAGAGCTCTGTGTCCCTCACGTTCCACACTCAGCGGAGAGTCTACTTCTCCCTCTCCCTCTCCTTCTTCCCCTTTCTCCCTGGTCATGCTCTCTCTCTCTCTCTCAAATAAATAAAATCTTAAAAAAATAAAATAATCTTATTTAAATTATTTGGGCTTCTAGAGGCGCCTGGGTGGCTCAGATGGTTAAGCATCTGCCTTCGGCTCAGGTCATGATCCCAGGGTCCTGGGATCGAGCCCCACATCGGGCTCCCCACTCAGCGGGCTCCCCACTCAGCGGGAAGCCTGCTTCTCCCTCTCCCACTCCCCCTGCTTGTGTTCCCTCTCTCGCTGTGTCTCTGTCAAATAAATAAAAAATCTTAAAAAAAAATTATGAACAGTTTTTTCACTTAAAAACCATCTGTATTTAGAAAGAACAATTCATTGTGAGCAAGATACAGATGTTTTTAAAAAGCATGAAATATTAAAATGTTCTTCAGATTATTTAGATTATTAGTTTAGATATTTAACTCCTAAAACTGAAGTTTAAAAAAAGTAATCAAAGTGTGATGCTTCATAGTGATGGCAATTATATTTACATTCAAATCCTCTTCTGCAAAGGATCTTGCTTCACACTTTATACAGAAAACTGAAGCTAAGAGTAAGCTCCCAGGATTTCCTGCTTAGACAAAAGCTTATCTGCATCTCTAGCCCCCTGCTGCCCTCATCTTTAAAGAGGTATTTCCTTCTCCTATCTTTGAATACCATCCTCACCCCCTTCTGAGACCCTGCTCCATCAATTTTTCTCTAGTCTCTTGTATCAGCCATCACCCCTGCTCTCTTTAGATATATAATATGCCCAAGTGTCTATCATCTTAAAGAAACATTGCCTGATGTTTTTTGTTCGTTCTAAAGCCAAACCTCTATCTCAAGAGTGGTCTTTCCTCTGAGTCTTAACTTCATTTCTCAGTTACTCCTCGACCCTTTGGATTCTACTTACATTACTTTTTCAAACAACCCTAATGACCTCCCCAGTGACAAATCTAAGGGACAGTTTTAAATCAATTCCCGCTAACTCCTTTGCAGCTGAAATTATTTTCCATCTATTTAGACTCATCGGGTTTGTCTTCTGATTCTCTGACCTCAGGCTCCTTGCCATGCTTCTCTTTCTCTGTCTACTCCTTAAATGCTAGCACGCCCCAGAGCTACATACTGGCTCCCCTTCTTTTTCTTCTTCCTTTTTCATTTGGTCCTCTTTTTATATTCTAGGTCTTCCAAGTGCAATTTCATTCAATCCCTTGTTTCAACTCCCACCTAATGCTGATGACTCCCAAATCTGTAATTTAGTTCAGACCTATTTCTTGAGATACAAATATAATTTCTAGTGGATACCTCCACTTACTTATACATGATTAAAAAATAATATCCAATCTGAACTCAACATCTTTCTTCAACTCCATGATAACTCTTCTGTTTTCTCTCTTTTGATGAAAGGAAACACCTACAGTCCCATCAGAAACCTGGGAAGAAGACAAGTCAAGGCTGATTCTGGGTTGTGCACTTTTTACTGAGAGAATACTGGTCTATATGAAGCTTTCAAATAAATATGAGCTGTAAAGAATTATACTGTTTTCCTGTGATGCTTTTTACATATAAAATACTACCTATGCAAACAATAATTTTTTCACATGCCTTTGTGAGACAGAATTGTAAAATTCACCAGTGTCAGGGGATTGTGAATTGCTAAGAAATATGGAGGCAGTATTTTTTAAGTTAATGACAGAATCAGGTAGCACTAAGTATGAATTTCTTCTAACCTCATTACTCCCTTGTATAAATTAATACATATTTTTAGGTAGAATACTTTAAATTCACTATAATACTTAGAGCTGTCAATAAGTCTAGTTAATTTAGAGTAAGAAATAAAAAGAATACAAATTGGGGTAGGAATTATAATCCCTGGGACCAATGAGTACTTCTTAACAAACATAAACTGATTCTCTTTTAGATTGTTATTTAGAGCATGTAACTATTTACTCTTTCTAGATATATGACCCCTCCCCCTTGGTGTTCCACTAACAATAGTTAATAAAAAATTTTTAATAATCTACAGGGCAGTTCAAAGCCAAAATACTTATTTATAATTTTAGAAAATGCGAGTGATGAGAATTATAGGCGCAGTTAATATTACTTAGAAGTCGTAAGAAGCCCTACACTGAAAGGAGGACTGAGAGACAAGCTATGGTTATTCAAACTTGGGTATTCGGTTGATATTTTCTCAAAATGAACAAAGTGTACCTGCCTCTTGGCAGAAAACAGTGACAGTGTTAGTAGCCCAGTGGTTCCCAAAGGGAGCTGTTTTGATCCAGCAGGTGACACTTGGCAATGTCTACAGACATTTTTGGTTCTCACAATTGGGGGGTGTGGGGGGTGCTACTAGTTAGGGGTCAGAGATACTGGTTAACATCTTATGTGTATAGAAAGCCCCTCATGACAAGGAGTTCTCTGGCCCAAAACAAGAACAGTGTTGAGGCTGAGAAATCCTGTGGCAGCCGGTGACAAAAGTTAAGCTTTCAAGGAAAAAATAAAATTTTGGAAAACCCAATCTGCCACCTTAAGTTTGACAGTTTCCCAATACTTAAAAGACTTCTCTGATGAGATCAGTGGTGATATTGATGAATGTGAATTTCTGATACTGTATAATAAAATATGTCAACATTTGGACGGTGCACATAACTTAGTGTATGAATATGTTTCCAATGACCAATGCATGAGGTTATACAATTATGCTCAGTTAAAAAATCCATTCAAAGTGTAAAATATATCATCAATGGATTTTAATATAGCAGAGCATAAAAAGTTCACTGCTGTTGTTTCAGATTCCATACTTCAACAACTTTAAGAAACTACTACTTGCCAAGTTTTAGTGCAATATTAAAGAAGAACATCCACAATCTTCTCAAAGGCTCTTAAAATCCTCCCTTTTCCAATTACATATCTGTGTAAACCTGATTTTCTTTATACACCTCAACCAAAAGAACATATTCAACAGATGGATTCAATAGCAGATATGAAAATCCAACTCTCTATATTAAGCCAGATATTTAAAACAATTGCAAAAATGTAAAACACATCTCTTTATACTTTTTGGTTATCTGCATTAAAAAATGGTTATTTGCATTAAAATATATTATTTATGTTACCATATGATGGGTTTCCTGTTATTTTTAAATTAATATTTTTAAAATTTCCCTGTAAATTGGTATATTTATTGATATTGATAAATATCACACAAACAGGGCGCCTGGGTGGCTCAGTTGGTTAAGCGACTGCCTTCGGCTCAGGTCATGATCCTGGAGTCCCGGGATCGAGTCCCACATCAGGCTTCCTGCTCGGCAGGGAGTCTGCTTCATCCTCTGACCCTATCCCCTCTCAGGTGTTCTCTCTCTCTCATTCTCTCTCTCTCAAATAAATAAAATCTTTAAAAAAAAAAAAATATATCACACAAACAAAAGCTCTTTGGGGGTCGGTCCTCCATAACTTAAGAGTAAATGGAGTTCTAAGACTATAAAGTTTGAGAATCACTGATTTCTCTATATAGTTCTTTAATGCTGACCTCTGTATTATTTAATATCCCTATTTTCTAGGTTCTGGGCAAAGATTATACTAAATAAACCTCCAGTTACAAATATAAAGAACAGAGTATTTGAAATCTCCCAATCTTTTGTTCCTTACAAGATCAACTGAAAGCTATCATAGGTATACATATGCCTGAAATGTGTTTGAAATTACTGTTTGACAGTGTAAGGAGGAAGCAGTTTAGATTATGAGTTACTGCAGTTTAAAACACAATAGTTGCCATGAGTGCTGAACTGGATATTATCTAATAGGCTTCCAAGTATCACCTGATGTGTAAACAATATACATTTAAAGGAAAGGAGGAAGAAGTGTTGGAGTGAATTTAGAAGTAACTATCAACAAATTGTGAAGTACTAGGTCATAAAAGTGTTATTAGATTTTATAAAATGTCATAGAATCACCATTTATTTAATATATAATTTCAATGGAAATGAAGCCAATGCAAGGTATTTCCAACCTTTGCCAGGTATTTCCTACGTCATCATAGCCACATTTTAATCACCCTTATCTTCAAATACCCTGCCATTTAAAAAAAATGTTATATGCCATGCAGTTATCAACTCTATAGATATGAGTTTATTAATGAATGAAAGCCCTTCCTAGTTAAAGGTATGAAGTTATTTGCAATAAAACAATATTATTTAACTAATTAGGTCCCAGAATGTTGCCAACACTTGTGTCATGAGAAACAAGCCAAATTATTAAAAATGTGTATGTTTCAACACGTTTCAAGACCAAAGGGTCCATTTTGCCTATCATAAAGCAAAATAATTGTTCACTTTAATAAAGCATTTGTAGATGGCCCTGTCTTCATGAGAATTAAGGTAATACAAAAGTATTTTTCTGATGTTACTAATACTATATCTAAATAAACGGGCGTAGTAATATGTATTTTATAATGATATAAAAAGACAAAACCAAAAACAAACCAAGCGCTATCATTATTCGGGTGAAGAATGGTTAAGTCTCCAGGCTTGGAGAGCATATCTACTTAAATCTTTCAAATATGAAAGGAAAATAATGTTAAAATATCTGCCTGAATTTTTCTGTGGGTACTGAAAATGTAATTTGGGAACATCTCTCATATACAAATGTTGGGTAGCATGTTGCATTCCCTCCCTCCTTTTTAAAGGGAATAGAGGGCTTAAGACGGTGAGCTCTGGAATTAGAGTACTTGTGTATAAATTCCAGCTCTACCACTTACTGGTAGTATAACACTGGACAAGGTACTTAACCTTTCTGTGCCTCAGTTTCCTTATCTGTAAAATAGAGACAAGAACAGCAGCTACCCTATAGAACCATTGCACAGGCTACCTGGAAAAGTAAATACATATATACATATATAACTTAAAACAGTACTTGATACACAATAAGCACTCAACAGATGTGAACTATTAGTGTTATATTAAGTATTATTATTACCTAATTCCCCAAACTACATAGGGCAGCAACCACTAAACCATGGTATCCAGGGCTGACAGTGACAGATGGTGTATGTAGGAACCGATGTGACTGCAAATCTTTTCCTTATCCACATTAATATTCTTTTGGTCAACATGGGAGGTGGATATTAATATTTACTGAGTAAAAACAGTGTAAATATAAGGGCTAAAATTAAAAAAAAAAAAGGAAGAAAGGAAGAAAGGAAGAAAGGAAGGGAAGGAAGGAAGGGAGAGAGGAAAGGAGGAAGAAGTGTTGGAGTGAATTTAGAAATAACTATCAGCAAATTCTGAAGTACTAGGTCACAAAAGAGTTTTATTATTAGATTTTATAAAATGTTGTAGAATCACCATAATATCCTAAGTATATATATATATTTTAGAAGATTAATACTAAGAGATCAGTGAACACTTGGAAAAAAAAAAAGGTCTGGTCAGTTATCTGTGTTTGGATCAGTACCTTCGGCCTAAAGCTTTGAGACTAAGGAAAGAAATAGCAATTTCTAGAAAAGAGAAAAAAGTAAATAAAACAACAAAAAAATCACCTCCTCATGTGACAGAGAAGGCACATGTAACTTAAGTGAGAAATTGTCAGATGTTTATTATTATATCAGGTATCTAGCATCATGATTACACAACACTTTAGGCTCAAACGGTGCAGAATTCACTCATTCAACTCATTTGCTAAGCACTTAACAGATGAATTAGGCAACTGTGCTAAACACTAGGGAAACAAGAAGAATGAAATATAGCCCCTGCTTCAGGAAGTTCACAACCTTTTGGAGAAGACATATATGGAAACAAATAACTCAATTACTACAAATAAATGCTTAAAAAAAGGGGTTTGGATGGAGCGCTCTGGGAGCTTTAAAAGCGACATGACTAACTGTCTATGGGGCACTAGAAAAGACTTCATCGAAGAGCTAACATTTGAGCTAGACCTACAAAGTGGACAGTTTTCCAGAGTGAAGGAGAGACATTCTAAATATGGGGAACAACACACGTGCCAGAAGTGTGAGGCAATAGTTAAGTTTGGAGAAAGGAACACTTCACGTGGCTGAAGCACTGGGCACCTGAGGGAAAATAAGGCAGGAGAAGTTAAGTCTCAGCTTGCGTCAGACTGTGTCTCTTGTGCCTTGGGCAAACTTGTGAGCAGTGGGGTCCCAGTAAAGGTGTCCCACCAGAAAAGTGACAAATCAGTTTGGTATCTCAGAAAAACAACACTGGTGCTACTCTAGAGGATGCACTTAAATAGAAGACAACCCAAATTTGAACCTGCTGGTAAGTAAGAACTGTTACTATTCTCATCTTGTCTGAAAAAAAAAAAACAGCTGCTTTAGCAAAAAAGTGTTCCTAAACCGATGATCACAATTCAATATAAACTGCCACCATGGAGACTAAAAGAACCAAAGTACTTACACAAAACCTCATATAAATGAGTAATTACAATGGTCTCACAGAAAATCGTTAGGACTATAGTAAGAGAAACATTCAGCCCTGGAACTAAAGTAAAATATCTTTTTTAAATGACAAAAAATTATGCGTACATCAAAATATCAACTATAAGTTTTACTTTTGTTTCTTTATACTTTTGGGTTCTTTTCAAAATTTCCACAGTAAGTAGTACATTTAGAATTAGCAAAAAAATTTTAAAAGCACACTGTTCACTGCAGTTGATAAACAATTATCTTTATAAACATCTTAAAACTAAAATATTACCTTTTTGTCTCCTTGTTTTCGTCTTCTTAACCCTGGTCTATAATCATCTCCAAATCTCAGAAAGTAATAGTAAGATACTAGCCTCTCGATAGGATCCCTTATGACATTAATGTAAATTGGTTTCTTCTTCACACCAAATCTGAAGCAGAAGGAAACATAAAAGGTGAAATCTATATTTTTGTTCTGTTTTGGGGTGTCCTGAAATTATAAGTTTGAGGTATAGATTCTATATGGAAAGAAGAACATGAGTTTATTTAAATAACATAGAATATGTGGAGATTAGGAAATAGTTTATGATTATTTATGTTACAATACAGTAAAAAGGAAATAAGAATTTAAAAATCACTGCTGAAGATAAAGAAGAGAAGGGAAATTTGAATGAAAGACAATTTTATATTTTACTGGCAAGAATTACATGAAGCATTTTAATTTCATGTAGCAACGATTTCTCACTTCTGGTCCATCAAACCAGACACACGTTATCAATAGATACAGCGTTAAATCCACACAAGCTGATTTTAAAGACAACAGTGAAAGACATTTAGTTTCCAGCACGGTTTCCTCGGGGAATGAGAAAGAGGTGAAGGATTAGAGGAGACAGAGAAGGCTTTTACTTAGCAACATCTGCAGCACCTAGAATCATCCAGCTGGCTCCTGTTCTAATATCCTCACTTGTCCCAGTCTTGAAACTTTTGTGTTACTTTCATCTCTACTTTCCTTTATTCTGCATTTAGTCCAGTTACCAAGTCCTCTTGATTTTTCTGCTGTTGGCTTCCCCACAGATCTGACCTGTCCTCATCACCCCTTTCCTCTCCACCACCGCCCTCTCCCGGGGCCTCTTGTTTGCATCGTTGCAATAACCTCGTTGGTTTCCTTGCATCGGTATCTCTCCTTCTCAATCTGTCTTCCAGACCAATTCCCAACTGATATCACTAAAACACCATTTATTAAATCATTCCTCTTAGGAATCTGGAATAACTCTACTGTTTATGTTGACATCAAACCCACACTCCTTTGCCTGGTTGCTGATGCCTGCTGGCCTCTCAGGTACCACCTTATTGACCTAACTTTATTTTTAACTGTCCTCAAAGAAGAAACCATCTGTTACAGTTAGGCTCACCTCTTCTACCTCCCCCAGCGTACCACACTTACTCCTATTTCTCGTTACGTGCCTCTGCTCATTCTGTCTTCCTTCACTAGAATGCCATTCTCATTTTTCTATTCTTTCTATTACATTAATGCGTTTTAAAAAAACTTTTTTGTGCACCCGATACATGCCAGCACTATTCTAATACTAGGAGTACAGTGGTGAGAAAAAAAAAGACAGAATTTCTTGTCCTGGTGGAGCCAACATTCTATTTGGGGGAATATAAACCAGTAAGTAAATATGTGAGATGGTAAAAAGTACTAAGGAAAAAAATGATGCAGTGAAAGGGAATAGGAACTGCCAGAAGTGGGGAGAGTACAATTCAAAATAGGGGTTTCCAGGCAGGCCTCTGGAGGAAAATGTTCCAGGAAGATGAAACTCCAGGAGTATGAAGTCCCTGCCCCCTTGGCCCCCCAGCCTCTAAGTGCCAGGCATTTTCAGGGAACAGCAAGGAGATCAGCCTGGCTGCAGCAGAATCAGAAAGTGAGTAGAGAGAAGGAGGTAGGGTGGAGGAAGTGCAGATCATGTGGCCCTACAGAGCTTTATAAGCATCAGAAGGGAAGCTGAGTCATCAGAGAAGTGTCACGATATGGGTTTAATGTACAAAAGGGTGACTATAGTTACCAACACCGTACTGTAAACTTGAAGTTGCTACGGAGAGTAGATTTTAAATGTTCTCACCATAAGGATAGCAACAACAAGATGGTAACTGTGTGAGGTGAAGGATGTGTTAACAAACCTTATTGTGGTAAACACTTTACAATACATGTGTGTCAAATCACCACACTGTGCACCTTAAACTTACACCATATATATGTCAGTGTATCTCAAGCAGGAAGGAAAAAACCCCACCACCGGCTGCTGTTTGGGAATACAATGCAGAGGGGCAATAAAGAAATCCTGTAAAGCCTAGGAAGCCTGGGGCACAACGTGCTGTCTGCTTTCATCAACACCTGCACCCAGGGGCTACTGCTCTCAGGAGATTCCACTCACTGCTTGTCCTATTAGTGTTTCTCTTGTAAGTCTTCTCTCCCCAGGACCATTATAAGCTACTTGAGAACAGGCACAGTACCGAACACTTCTTTTATATATTTCACAGGGCCTAGGAGATACAAATCCTTGCCTACTGATTAGTACTAATTTGAAAGATTAAAAAAAATATATTAGCAATCTCTCCTAAAATAGGAATCACAATGAGAAATGATAGACCTAAGCTTAGGTTGTGTGACTCTGATAAGAGACAGTGAAAGTTGCTTATTCTTTTAACCACTCTTGATATGTTTATTCATCTGTCCACAGAAACTTTCCATTTTAGCTCACAGCTTATAACTTAAATTTCCCTTCTTATTCAAATCTGTTTCCAAAGGCATTAAAAAGCATATACCTAAACTAACCAATTCCACATTTCCCCGTTACTTCTGCCCACTACAATCAATGTCTTACACATCAGCAGGCATTCTATAAGTGCTTTCTACTTAGTTCTTAAGCAAGTGAGTAGTGAAAAGAGACTATACAAGAGAAAAAGCAAGGTGCCTGGATAACTCGATTCTTTCAGCCTCTGAATTACTGAAAATTAACTAACCAGGAAATTCCTAATTTACAAATAGGTTGTATTCTATAAGAACCACTTTCTGTGTGAGAAGGGGTCAGCTGTCTTGACTTCTAGTTCTTTTCTCACCATTAAGTGACTCAAGGTCACTAAAATTCTGCGTACATACAGAAATACTGCAAACTACAGAAAACCCTTCCGTCAAACATTATCATAATATTAAAGTTGTGAGTTGGTTAATCAGAATTGGTATGCATTTTTTTTCACTCAATTCATAAAACCAATAATGCAGTAAACAATTTTTTCACAAGTTTTTAAAAGAGGAAACAGTATCATTGCCAAATACATGGCACTGTCACATTAGGCATTACAGTAGAAGCTCCATGAGGGCAGGGACTGCTTCCCTCTTAGTCATGGCTTTATCACTAGTGTTCAGCACAGTGCCAGACACAAAGGTGTTGAATATTATAGAATTAGGTGGAATAGACTGCTGGAAAGTAACCACTTAGGAAGCCTTTCTGTGGGACAGTGTACTCAGTAACGAGAAGAATGGGGGGGGGGCATCAGAAATACACAGTTGAGGGGTGCCTGGGTGGCTCAGTTGGTACAGTTGGACTCTTGGTTTCAGCTCAGGTTCTGATCTCAGGGTCGTGAGATCAAGCCCCGAGTAAGGCTCCATGCTCAGTGTGGAGTCTGCTTCAGATTCTCTGTCTCCCTCTCCCTCTGTCCTTCCCACTCATGCTGTCTTTCTCTCTCAAATCAATCTTTAAAAAGAAAAGAAAAAAGAAAAGGAAAGAAAAGGAAAGGAGGGGAGAGGAGAGGAGAGGAGAGGAGAGGAGAGAAAAGAAAAAAACACAGGGTGCCTGGGTGGCTCAGATGGTTAAGCGTCTGCCTTCGGCTCAGGTCATGATCCCAGGGTCCTAGGATCGAGTCCCACATCGGGCTCCCTGCTCAGCAGGGAGCCTGCCTCTCTCTCTCTCTCTCTGTCTCTTATGAATAAATAAATAAAATCTTTAAAAAAAAAATAAAGTCTATTAAAAAAAAAAAGAAGAAAGAAAGAAAAAAACACAGCTGCTACCTTAACTGAGAGAGCGGAGTCTTGTAATAGGAAGCTACGAGGAGGGGAACGCACAGGATGATGGGGCAATGACTCCAATCTTAAAACTGTGGGATTCCCTGGGAACCCCCTTACCATCTCCATTATTAGCCAGTGACCACCCTAAGTCATTCTCTCGGGAATTACCTCCTTCCCCATCATCTCCCACCACTGCTTCCTCTTTTTTCCTTCCCCCCAAGTCCCTGACATGTGGGACAGACAGCAATTCTTACCAAGTGGCACTAAAAAGGGGATATGGCACTTTACAAAATTCTTTTTGCTGTCTGGAAAATGACTTTCTGGGCATGGCTTTGGGTGGCATTTATATGTATGAAGTATGATTTTAATGAGCTAACATGTATGAACTCATTCTGAAGATGGATAAGACTATTATTTATATGGGGCGCCTGGGTGGCTCAGTCGGTTAAGCGACTGCCTTCGGCTCAGGTCATGATCCTGGAGTCCCGGGATCGAGTCCCGCATCGGGCTCCCTGCTCGGCAGGGAGCCTGCTTCTCCCTCTGACCCTTCCCCCTCTCATGTGCTCTCTGTCTCTCTCATTCTCTCTGTCTCAAATAAATAAATAAAATCTTTAATAAAAAAAAAAAAAGACTATTATTTATATGTTAGTTATGGTTACATAGACATGGAGGCAAGAGATTCTAACAGAAAACAGGCATGATAAAAATAGCACCTGGGCCATTCAGCTCAGCCGGTTAGGAAACAAGCATCCTTTTAGGTTTGTAGGTTTAATTCTTTAGCCAACCAGGTAGTTTTGTACAGGGGGGGGGATGTGTTCTACGGTCATGAACTCCACCTTTAAACCTAGCCGGGCATCTGAGCTGTTCCTCAGAAGGGCTCAGATGAAAAAAAGACAATCCATCTTCCTCCCAAAAATACAAACTATTATTGACCTATTAGAACATGATCAAGAGGTTAAATAGCAGTGGTGGGAGATGATGGGGAAGGAGGTAATTCCCGAGAGAATGACTTAGGGTGGTCACTGGCTAATAATGGAGATGGTAAGGGGGTTCCCAGGGAATCCCACAGTTTTAAGATTGGAGTCATTGCCCCATCATACTTAGTAGGAATCTGCGATGTTCTATAAAGATCAAAAGGCAAAAAATATAATCTGAGCAGCAGATTGGTAAGAAGACATTTTAGAAACCTTATTCTTGCCCCATCAACATATGTGGTAAGACAAAGAAAGGAACATGAACTGGGCACATGTCTTTACAACTACACTCTATATAGTTTGGATAAATGAATAAATGTCGAGAATGGTTAAAAGAACAAGTGCATACTCAGAACATCTGAAAGTAACCTTGTCGTCTAGTTGGACAAAGCCTACATGGAACATGATGAAGCTGCAAGAGGGCTGACTAGCCTTTGGGAAGCACGATGCTTTGTGATTTCTGCTTCATACTAGATTTAACCTCTTTAGGGAAGCAGCAGTCTCACTGGGGACACTGATATCTTATATATATTTATTCTGGACTCTCTTAGCCCTAAAGTTTCATAGAAACTTTCAAATCCCTCCCCATGTGGCAGGTTCCCACGAAAAAAGTTTTGCAGTGTCTTATAGAGTTACTATACAATCCAGCAATCCCACTTCTATTTGCCCAAGAGAAATGAAGAGGTATGTCCACATAAAATCTATGTGCAAATGTTTTAGCAGCTTTAATCATAATCACCAAAAGCTGGAAACAATCCAAGTATCCACAAACTGGTGGATGGATGAAGACTATGGTGTATCCACACAATGGAATACTAGTCATCCAAGAACTAACTACTGATCGATACATACATTGAATGAATGTCAAAAGCCTTATACTAAGAGAAAGAAGTCAAATTCAAAAGACTTGGTGACCGATTAAATGTACGTGGTAAAGACAGGGGTCCAAAATGACTCTAGTTTCTGGCTTTGATGTCTTTTTTTTTTTTTTAAGAATTTATTTATTTATTTGACAGAGAGAGAGAGAAAGAGGGAGCACAAGCAGGGGGAGCAGCACAGGGAGAGGGAGAAGCAGGCTCCCCACTGAACAGGGAGCCCGATGCAGGCTGGATCGCAGGACCCCAGGATCATGACCTGAGCCAAAGGCAGATGCTTAACTGACTGAGCCACCCAGGTGCCCTGTGGCTTCGATGTCATGATAAAGAAAAATGGGCAAACTTCCCCAAAGGGAATAATGGAGGCAAAGACAGAGTCTTGAGCAATGCCTTATTAAGAGTTGGGAATAAGAAGGGCCAGCATGGATTCAGACAGAGAGAAGAAAAACACCAGTAAGACAACGTGGTAACTGAGAGAAGACAGAATTATAAAAGAACATAACACTGCTTTGTGTGAGACATGGAACCTACTGCTTCACATACATTATCATATTTAATCCTCACAACCACCAGGAAGTAGTTACTTTAATTATCTTCACTTCACAAATGAGGAAAACGCAGATCTGAAGTGATGTGGCTGAAACGGCAGAGCCAGTAAGGAACGGGGAGGATTTAACTGCAAACCCGTCTGGTTTTTGGAGACTGCTCCTAAGCAGTCTAGAGGATCAGTGCTGTAGAAAGAGCTGGTGTTACAAGGTCAATAAAAAGGCAACTCTTGCATATCGCCTGTAATGATTACAATAACTTAAGAAATGTTTCTATAATGTTGTGACATACTTGCTGAAAGCGAGAGAAAATGGTGCAAACTTCAACTGGTTCAGCAGAGAAGTACAAGATAAAAGGGACAATCTCACATAAATCTATAGACTAACAAACTACATTAGGCCTAAAATATTGTCGCTTTATTACTCTCTAGGATATTTCAGACCTAGTGAAGCATTCAGTTATGTGTTTCTTGTCCTGACACATCTGCTCTTTACTGATTCACCTCAATTGTTCTGAGAAAGACAAGAGGTGATATGGAGAACCCAGAATGAGAGCGACAAAGACCCATACTCATTTCTGGGGACAACCACAAAGATATACACCTGACATGCACCTGAATAAGACTGCTGTATCAAAAATAATTTCCAAATATCTAAGACAGATGCTGACATGTCACCCATAGATAGCTAGATCACAGAAAATCTCAGCAGACTCTGATCGAAACCAGCATTCACACAGTATTCTTTCAGCTCAATATTATTCACTATAAAGGGAAATGTCACTGAAATAAATGAAAGAGGTGTTCTAATGTTTTTATTTTGTAAAATTTGAAGAAAATCAAAGTGGAGGTAATAGATGCTGCTGGTAAAGAAGGAGTATGAATTTAAAAGGGAGGATGATCTGTAATATTTTCACTGTTTATAATGAAACATAATGAACTGATAACTACAGAAAAAAATGGGGTTTCAGTGAACTCATTGAGGACAAGAACTACAACTTATTTATTCAACTTTATATTGCCTGCACTCTAGGACATTTTGAAAATGTCCAACCTATACAATTTCTTTTAGTGAAAAGAAATTTATGACATTAATGATATATTATTTTAAAAATTGTGCTGTCCACCAACTGAAATGAAAACAAAAATTGAACACTAAAGAGAGAAATGGAAAAAGGAACTAGGAAATGTGCTAAAACAAACAAACAAACAAACAAAAACGAGAATGAGACTAAGATAAAAAGGACCAAGACAGGACAGGAATACAAACTTGGAACAAGGAGATGTTTTTGTTATTATGCTAAAGTTCTGAATAAAACCAGAAAAATAAAGCTTGGCTTTATTTGGCTTGAACATGGCTTGAACACATATATACAGGCTTACAAATAAAATGTGTGCTTCTCAGTGATCAGTCTAAACCAGAAATCACTTTTTTTTAATTTTCTTTATCTTGCTTCCTGGGTTTCCTGGGATATACTGAGTTTATATGCTGTTTAGGGACTCTTTTAAGGCAACTGAAAAGCTAAGTGATTAAACATTTCTTTCACCAAATCCGACTGTTTTCTCCTGAAGGCAAGTATTTTAATGGATTCCACAAAGTACTATGGCAGTCAAGAATATGTTTTGAAGAATAAAAGTATTCTAAAAATTGGTGAGGTGATTTTTGTTTCCTCTTCCTTACTCCTTCACGGTCAGTATGCCTGTCAAACTAAAATTTATTTTAAAAGATACTAGTCACATCTACAATAGTTCTTGACTATATACCTCAAAATACATTCTAGGTGATTTCTTTCAGGCGTTTGTTTTAAATCTTGTAAAAGTCTACTGAAAATTTTCACAATACTTTTCACTTCCAGTAACATGAGACCCATTATGGAAATATTCAAACCTTAAATGTTCATGTTAGTATTTAATAAATGAGATTAATCTTTTCAAGAAACCTTATACTTTTCCAACTGCAAGAACCCCAGCAAACACCAGAGCTTCAAGTACAAGACTTTTGCCAAAAGCAAAAGCACTCAATATATTATTTTAATAATGGAAACCTCAAGTATTAGAAACCAAGCTGTGTGTGGAAAATATAAATCATTTAGGTGAAAGGGTAACAAACATTTAACTGAAGGATAATGCAGCCCTGAGGGAAAATATGCGTATGAATGGAGTTTATGAAATTGGTTCAGTGCCTCTGTAAGGAAAAAATAATTAGTTTATTTTAAAGCTGCCTATAAAATGTTTTCAATATTGCAGTATGAATTATTTACAGAAAAATGTACATCAAACTTTAAAGCTGCCATTTTACTGAAACATCTTGAGTACTGTGGAACTAGAAATAAACATATATTGTTTCATGTATGTAATATCTGGGAGATTCCCCTTTAATTAGCTCTTCAGAAAGTTAAGGGTTAGTATCTAAATCAGTAATAATTCATTCAATTCTTTTTCATTTCAAATTTAGGAGGTTAAAATGACTGGGATATCAATTTAATTTTCAAATTTGACACAGAATGCTCTCTAGAGTTGACAAATACATGAGAGCGTATTACTTTGAAGTCATGACTGCTAACGAAATGACTGAAGGAACATGTCTGAGCGTAAATCATTTTAAAAATACATTTTAAATATGTCTTTGAAGTTAGTACAGGTTATTGGGGAAAAGATTTGGATTTGAGGTTTTACCATAATGCTACTCTATGTGCTACAAAAAACATTCAAATGGATTCACAAAATAACCTATGTTTAGAATATTCCTTTTGCCCAGTTGTCTGAATAGTACTTCAGTGTGGCACAGACTCTAGGGGGAGCCACACAGTGCGTGGATACCATGCGTAGGCCTGTAGTTCTATGAACTTTTCTTGAGAGAATTATGATAGAACCCACTCCACGCCCCCCCAAAATATGGAAAATCGGAGTTATTTATCTCCAGTTTCAGGCAAATCACTATAAAGAAAAATCACTCTTTTTTAAAAAGTCTCTTTTGAACATATCACAACTTTAAAGCGAAAACAAGGTAGCCCAAAAGAAAGTGTACACTTCACTGTCTCTTGGCTGAAAAGCAGAGGCATGGGTAACCAATAACTAGGTGATGGGGTTCTTTGCTTTCTCAGTCCTCAGTCAGTGATATGGTAAGTCAGAATCTGATTGGCCTCTAGGTTAAAACATGGCACTCTCCTAAAATAGTGTCACTTGCTCATACAAGATGCATAAACAGGATAAGGATAAATAACTACCTGCCTTTAGTCTGCTTTGAATTTCTAAAATTTCTAAAATTAATGTGACAGTAATCAACTTATGAACACTAGAGGGCAGTAAAACATTAGAAGGTGTATTTAAATTACATCTCTAAAAGTGGCAAAGGCAAGCCAGTACATTTTTTTTTTGAATCAAAATCATAACAATTTAATAAATGTGTTTCTTTTTAGGTTGCTAAAGTACAAAGCATTCTTTAGTGTGTCATTTTGGTACAACTTACTTTGCAAAATCCAAATAAGAAACATGTCCATGATAAAACCCTGGTTTCATCTCTTTCCAGGAGGTTATATTCTTTACAAAGCGTACCTAAAACAGGAGAACACACTCATTACTGAAGTTCAATATAAAGGAAAATGAAATCTGATGATAGTAAAATACTTTCCATTTAGACATTTAAAACAAATCACACAAGTTTGACAATTACAGAGCTTGAAACACAGGTTTCAACTAAGGAGAACACAGTGTGATCTGTAATTACCAATTCATCACAGAGAGAGAGAGCCATTATCACCACACTCAGAAAAGAGTGAGAGAGAACCCTGAAAGAAAAACCCACACAGTGCAATCATTTACAATGCTGCACAGTGAGTAATTCACATGAGTGAGGGGAGGGTGGGTACCAACACACGCCCAAGTCTGTTTTTTACTCCCAGAGACATGTTATTCATAAAAACTCATACTTATTAGCGGCTCAACAAATAAAACAAAAAGTAATCCTTAAACCAAAATAATTAAAGAAAAGATGATTATCAGAGGGCTTTAAAGAACAAAGAGCAGATATTAAGTTCATTGATTAAAAAAGATTAATAAAATTAGAGAGGTCTGTTCTTTAAGGAAGGTTGCAAATAGAATGAAAATATCAAAATCAAAATCAGTATCAAAAGACAAATGAAAAAGAAACAGAAAATTAAAATTAGATAACCCAAAAACTGAATCCTTAAAAAAAGTTCACATGTTGAATATGGAAAGTCCTTATAAACTGCCACTTACTGGTAAATTATTTCATATAAGCCTTTGGTTCTGTGAAAATCAATTCCATTATTTCAGCCAAAAATGATGGGGAAATAGAAGGAAAAGAGAATAGGAATGGGAGGTGGTGGTTTAAGGGTACTTAAGGCATATTTAGCAACTCAGCTCTATTTTCCAGAAGCCCAGATTTAATGTGGATGTGATGGTGTGGGAGAAAAATGAGAGGAGACGGCAGATTGAAATCTGGGAAAATGGTGTTCTAGAAGCCACATGTTAGAGAGGATCGACAGTACCAACTTAGAGTACACTGTGGTAAAAGACTCAGGTGAAAATAAGAGTTAGCTATAAATATAAACTTCAAGGATCCTTCTTTCTTCCACCTTTCCTCAAGACAGTCAGGATTAAACTGAACCGTCCTAAGGACACACTTCACGCAACATGTGTCCTTCACCATCAGGTGTAGAGCCCAGGAAGCTGGATAATGTCTGGACTGCTACAGGGCTTCTCAAACTCAATCACCTGGGACTCCGGTCAAAATGCAGATTTGATTTGGTAGGTCTGGAGTGGGGCCCAAGATTCTGCACTTCTAACAAGTCTCCATAGGATGGCAGATCAGTGGACCACACTGAGAAGGAAGGCTTCAGCATAGGTAAGCCCAGGAGCTACTGCTTGGTTTTATTTACATGAAGCTTGTTATTGTAGTGCTTTGCAAAGGAGTCCCTGAGGTCTATAAAAGCTCTTAGCAAAGATATACTCTCATATTCACTGCTTTCATGATAAGGAAAAAAAAAAGTGTACTGAAGTAGAACAGATTTTTAAAGATTGCCTTGTAAGCCACAATATATAAAACCGAAGTGAGGACAGAAGCTGAATGAACCCTGCCTACTCCGTCTCCTTCTACCCACACACAGTGATGCCTAAAGCATACTGGAACTAAAGCATTCCAAGAAACACAGTTTAAAAACAAATGAAATGAGAAAAAGGGTTGTTTCCAGTTGGGACTCAGGGAAGAGTTGAGTGATGGTGGAGAACAGAACAAGGCATGAAATCTTCCACTGCTGTCACCAACCTCAAGCTCTCTTGTTTACAGAATCAGCATTTTAGAGGTGGAAGGGATTTAGGATATCCTGTACTCTTATTTTATAGATTAAAAGGAAGCTCAAGAACCACATACCTTGGATTTTAGTCCACTCATCCTTCTATACCACAAGCTAATTTCCTTAATTTATTATTGTTCAATTGAAGCAAAGTGGAAAAAAACCCAGAAGGATGTGAAAAGAAAGGTGAGTAGCATTTGTATCATGATTTTGATCAACAAACTGGGGCACTGAGAATTTTAGGTTTTATCCACTGCAGAGGAAACCCCTCAGATCTAGTCATTCGAAACTCATCACAAGATCTAAAAGCTCTGTAGATACAGCTCTCAAAACTGTTTATTTTCCTCATCACATTCATTATAACCTCCACGTCCAATCCACCCTGTTCACTACCCTTGTACTGGACAACCATTTTTGCAACAATGACCGCTGACTTATTCTTGCCTTTTTACTATTTTGGGTAACCTTGGGGGTTGCTGAACACTGCTAGTCAAAACTGAGAGACCTGGTTTAAATGTCTATATAGGACTTCGCATTTTATTTTCTAAATTCATTATGAGGTAAACTCACATGGGTTATTATTGCTTTTAAATTCTCTACCCTATTACTGTTAAAGTCTCTCAAAACACACAGAATCTTTCTCTAATCTCCAACTATGAGAATACTGAAGGCACATATGCATATATGTGCATTTGTTTTTTTCTTTCATCTCATCAACATTTAAGGCAATGTGTTAAAGTCTCATTAATAAAGCTGTGGCTGATTTACAATTTGCAATAATCAAAAGATGCTGAGCTGAGACTGACCTTCCCTTTACAAAAAAGAAAAAAGTGCTAAGCAAACAAATGATGTCAATAGGTTCAAGTGGTGGTTCAGACTAATTTGGAGAATAGGCGGAGGGAGCATTTAGAAGTGTCATTTACAGGGGCGCCTGGGTGGCTCAGATGGTTAAGTGTCTGCCTTCGGCTCAGGTCATGATCTCAGGGTCCTGGGATCGAGCCCCGCGTCGGGCTCCCTACTCAGCGGGAAGCCTGCTTCTCTCTCTCCCTCTACTACTCCTCCCTGCTTGTACTCTCTCTCTCTCTCTGTCGAATGAATAAATAAAATCTTTAAAAAAAAAAAAGTATCATTTACATACTGCTGAAATTCTATAACCATCCTTTGACCCCCTTTGAAGAGCAACCTTTTTAAAAGGTTTCCTTTTTGGGGTTCCTGGGTTGCTTAGCTGGGTTGTTAAGCAGCTGACTCTTGATTTCAGCTCAGATCACAATCTCAGGGTCATGAGATGAGCCCAGGGTATGGCGCCATGCTCAGCGGGCAGTCTGTTTCCCCCCCCCCCTCATGCCCCACCCCCCTAAAATAAACAAACAAATAAAAAGTTTCCTTTTCAAAATCTGAATTTAGCCATTTCTCCTTTTAGCCATGTTAGCTGATTCCCTCAGAGTGCCCCCTGCAGAGTTTTCCCTGCCTCTCCTCCCTCCATCCCCATTCTCGCCCTTTCATCAGTCAGCCCTCCTCTAATTCCTGCTCTAGGATTTTCTGCCCTCTCACCTCTCCTGCACCACTTGCCTAGTCTTTCGGTTTATCCTCGGGTTTTCCACTGCAGTGGGGCATCCTGCTCAAGACCTCGAGATAAGGCTCTGGAATAGAGAGGAGTGAGTGCAAGTGGAGATTAGGTGAGCAAACTTGCACGCCATTCGCTGTATGGACTCTCACCAACTACATTTGGCACTAGTGAAAGGGAAAGTGGTAGGTGAAAGGAGCAAAGCATCATAGTGGCAAATGGATTTAAGGAGACAGAAGACACTGAACACAGGGGCTCGGGGAGAAGAAATAAAGTCACTGTAGTGAACTTATTCAAAGAGTATTTCCATACTCTGATTGAAATAGGCTATCAAGAAGGACTTTTCAGAAGTAGTTGTTAGATATACTACATGAAAAGAGATGTTTTTATAGCTAGCCTGGAGCAGATCCAAAACTGTGATTTCTGTCAGATTTTATAACTCAAGCAGAGTCAGGCTAGCAAGTCATCAAAGGAGACCTTTAGGGAAAATACAAGCGATGTAGGGATTGGTGCTGTGATTTATCTGTTAGTAGACTCAGACCTGAACCAGTGCGACAGAAAAAAGCTAAGAAAGCACCATAACAGTGTACCTAGACGTACATTTCTAATAAGATTCGTCTCAACATTAATTATCTGAAAGAACTTGCTTTCACTATCTATAAGTAGGAATGTCATCCTGACAATCCTGGCCAAATTCCAGCTTTGTAATTACTATCTAGTGAATGAATACTACTATTAACTTGGGTAATTACTACATACCAAACTCCTACTCATGCCTATACTTAAAATAAACATCCACTGTACAGCTCTGGGTAGTTTTATGAGACTAGAGAGGAAGTTTTCTACACAAAAAGGAAAAGTGAATAATAATTGGATAAAATACAAGAAAGGTTCAGCAGCAACAGAACATATTTCACCCAAGTCCAGAACTGTATTGTTCAGTCCTTTTTGCAGAAGGGTGGGTGTGTCCCAAATCACTTGAGGTAAGGGGAGAACATATTACCATCAATCAGAGGGGCTCATTCTGCCAGTAATTATCATCACTGGCATTGTGCTCAATTAAGAACTACTTTCAGAACCTAATTCCATTCATTTGTTCTCTCATTCATTCATTCATTCAACAAAAAATTTATGGAGCATATGTACTATGTCTCAGACACCATTCTAAACACAAGGAATACAGTGGTGAATAATATGATGAACAAGGTTCCTGCCTTTTAGGAGCTTATACAGAGGAAAAGACCAATAGGAAACAAATAAATCAGTAATAGGAAAGATACAGAAAGAATGATGGTGCACAGTAACTTGGAAGAAGTATTTAATATATAGGATAGACAAGTAAGGTTTTCCTGAGAGGATGTTAAAAGGATAACATGAAGTCAATAGTGAGAAACCAGGAGAAGTGTATTCCAAGACATAATGTTAAGTGCAGAGGCCTTGAAATGGGAAAGGCTTGGTACATTCAATGAACCAAAAGGCCAATGTGGCTAGTAAACAAGAGGATGGAGTAATGGACAAGGGCTAGATTCAAAAGGGCCTGGTGGCCAAGGTAAGGAATATGGATTTTGATGGGGAGGTTGGAATATGAATTTAAAGACAAGTACTTCATCATCCTAGGAAGACTATAATATGCATCTTCTCATAACCCATTGAGAACTAGGTTCTAGATCTTTGCTACTCAAACTGTGGTTCAAGGACCAGAAGAATCAGTTTTGGCATCAGGTTCCATCTTAGTCCTTCTGAATCAGAATCTGTACTTTAACTGATGATTGATACACACATTACAAGTTAGGAAGCACTCATCTAAAGTGATGCTCTGAAATATCAGTATCTGCAACTAACATCAAATCATGGGCTCTAATGCAAAAGACCAGAAGGTGCCCTAACAGTGAATTAAAAGAAAAAAATTACTATGTTGTCCTACAGAAAATGCAAATTCTGGAATATCTCCAGTGCTTAGAAAGGGGTTAAATATGATAACAAACCTAAACAGATGAAGAGCAGAAAAGAATTAAGAAAGATCCTAAAAGACCCTGCCACTTAACAACTATCTGACAGTTACTTTAAAGACAAGATGTTCTCTACAACAGACATTTTCATGATAGCAGAGTAAACTTCATTTTCTAACTACAAGAGCTAACTAATCACCTGTCTCCTGACAATCCCTGCCTATTCACTGAGTAAAGCACACCTCACAGATATACCTCCCGTGACTGAGTCTGTCTCCCTCTCATTGCTTACTCTTCCCATGCCTCATACTCTCAAATGCTTATCTTTTCATTTCCTTGTTCTAACTTTTCCTCTTATTTTATTCCAATTTCTGAATTGTGAAAGATCTCTGAACTGCAGAAAAGTTGAAAGAATAATATGGTGAACATCTGTATACCCATTCACTAAGATTCACTAACTTCACATTTTGCCATTTTTTGCTTCTCTCTTTGTTCTCTCCATATGCACACACACGCTTTTTTCTGAACCATTTGAAAACAAGTAGCAGACATTTTTGATCAAGGATCCAATTACAAATCGCACATTACATTTGGTTTTCATATCTCTTAGTCTCCTCACCTCACCTTGTTTGGTTGTCATGATGTTGATACTTTACAGGAGTTCAGGACAATTATTCTGGAGAATGCTCTAACAAGATAGATTTGCCTGTTTGTTCAAGATTAGGTCTGGATTAAACATTCTGGTGAGAAACATTTTGGATTAAATAATTTGGTAAGAATACCATAAAATGATGTTTTCTTTAAATAATCTTCATAGTTCCTACATCTATGTTTTATGTTCCAAGTAAATTACAAATAAGCTTCTTGAAAGATGTGGCCTTGCTTTTTATTTCTTTAAGAATGTAGCACCAGGGACGCCTGGGTGGCTCCACTGGTTAAGCATCTGCCTTCGGCTCAGGTCATGATCCCAGGGTCCTGGGATCGAGTCCCGCATCGGGCTCCCTGCTCAGCAGGAAGTCTGCTTCTCCCTCTGACCCCCTCTCGTGCTCTCTCTCTCTCTAATAAATAAAATATTAAAAAAAAAAAAAAGAATGTAGCACCGTCTCTGTATATATTACATACTCAATAAATAAATGAAAACGTGAGAGCAGAGTTCACAACTATTCCTAAGGATGGCAGAATATGCAGAGATAGCTATTATCCACTCAACAGTTTCATACCTGACTCAAAATATTTGGACTTTGCCTCTAAAATCTGAGAATAATTAAGCATGTGAACAGTTTAGCACAGTGCCTAGTACAGTATGTACAAAATACATCCAGGAAAGAGCTGGAGCTAGAGACTATTTCTCTACTCTGTCCCACACAAACATGTTGTAAGTGCTGCTCATTATGTAATCCAACTGCTTTTAAGATAGCATTTATGCTTCTCTTCTAATGGGTTTTTTTTTTTTCTATATATAACTAACAAGCTATTGAAAGAAAAACAGAAGTTTTATCTCATCCAAATGCAACTGGGAAAATGTATCACTACATGATGCTTGTAAATGTCATATGTGGAGAGCTTCCAGAGACTCTTATTTCATGAAAAAAAAATGGCCAATATCACTGTCAGACATCTTACAGCTGCCACACAACTTTGTAATGCTGGACACAAAATAAGCAAGGTAACTTTATATTTTCTAAAAAAATACTACTGAATAAATCTAAAATTACTATGTGAATATTAAGAGATGTTCCTTTTAAACCAAGATGTATTTTGAAAAGCAATCAAGCAAAGAAATTTAACATCTACCACACACTATATAAAAATGGATTATTTAGGATACTTGCCCCTTGAGATATACAATATTACATAATGAATAGTTTTTATGACCCACTTAGCTAAATAAGCTCATGTTTCTTCTCATTTACAGAAGAGTTATGTAGTTTGGCTGATGGATGTAGATTTTTGGTTTTATGAAAAAGAGTAATTGAGGATACTGCAGAGAGCCAAGAATTATATGGGCAGATGATATACCATATACTATTAGCCTTTACAAACAGCTAAGAAAGCAAACCTTAACCTTATGTATCAGTGTTACTCTCTTGCTTCAGGATAAGGATTATAAGTTTGCTTAAGAGTAGGATAAGAGTCAGTCCTGTAATAAACATGTTCAGCTGTTTTCAAACAGATAAATACATTCTTAACTATATGACTATCACAAAACCTAGGCTACCTTAACATGGTATTTAATTCTACATAGTATTTTCAAATATTATCTTTTCTCCTCATAGGCCCCAATTCCCATTCCCTTCAATATTTATAGAGAATTCTATTTATTTATAATTATAGTGAGAACTCCAGGTGTGGAGAAAATGTGTGCTACTATTGCTAAAGAGATATGTGATTTTATTTCATGAGATAATTTCCTCTACTTTTCTTAAGACTATTTCATATCTATCCATTTGTTTATCTAAAGTTTCTTGACAATTTAAAGGCAAGGTTATGTTAAAAATATAAGCCACAACTCCCATTCTCCAGGAGTTTGTAGCTAATATTATATAAATTACTAGTAAAGATTAAGATGAAATTTAGGAGGCTAGTCACAAAACTGAGCGATACAGAACACAGGTATTCATTAAATAAGGATTTCTTTATCATAAAATGAGACAACAGAATGATTTTTGTTGCAAGGTATCTTGCTAAAAATATTTCATATTTTTAAAAGGATAAAGAGCATCATTTTCTCTTCAAAAATTCAAGCTTTTAATAAGTTCATTAATTTTACAAATATTTAAATATATATAATATGCAAGGAAATATACCAAATACTGTGAAAAATGCAAAATTATAGAGAAGTTTGTTTGGGGGGGGGCACCTGGATGACTCAGTCAATTAAGCATCTGCTTCGGCTCAGGTCGTGATCCCAGGATCCTGGGATCAAGTCCCACCCACGGCTGGCTCTCTGCTCAGCAGGAAGCCTGCTTCTCCCTCTCCCTCTGCGCCCCCCGCCCCCAACTCATGCACGCTCTCTCTCTCTCTTAAATAAATAAAATCTTAAAAAAAAATGTTTGTTTGGTCCTGTCCCCCAAGAGACTTACAATTCATTGGGGTCAGTACACATACCCCTTAAAATGCTTTTTCCTCTTGAGATACAAAATATGAATGAGGAAGTGTCAGAAAACATTTACTTATCCCCTACGTTTTTACCTGGTCTTGTAGTGACATCACTGGATTATTTTTGGTAGTGTTGATGTGAAGAACATGGTATTTATTCTTTGCACACAGGTCATAGGCAATATTGGTAAAGGAGGTGCTTGCAGTTTTGGGGACTCTGTTATAAATGATCACCATGTCCTCTTCCTCATCCAGCGCTGCCTCTTGCCGAGGACCATCCATTGTATGTCGCTGCTCAATTTCTCGAACTTCATGTCTTGCAATAGCCCTTTCTGCAAAGAAAAACAGTTATGAGTTCATTTTAAAGACAATGAAAATAATTTCCAATTCCTCGAACATAATTTTCCTATTCAAGAAATGAGTAAGAGCACTTGAAATGTTTTGAAGACCGAACATTCAGAATTACTCTTTGAAATATAATACACATGCATATACAGAACAACATAATAAACAGTCATCAAGTTTAGAATACCACAGACCGGAGACCGATGTAGTTCAAAAGTCACACTACGTTCTTTTTTTTTTTAGATTTTTTTAAAAATATTTTATTTTATTATTTATTTGACAGAGAGAGAGAGAGAGAGCAAGCACGAGCAGGGGGAACGACAGGCAGAGGGAGAGGGAGAAGCAGACTCCCCAAGGACCAGAGAACCCAACGCAGGGCTCAATCCCAGGACCCTGGGATCATGACCTGAGCCAAAGGCAGACACTTAACCAACTGAGCCACCCAAGGCGTCCCACACTACATTCTAATAGAATTTCTACAGCCTGAATTAACTCTCAAACACACAAAGACAGATTGCATGGAATACTAAACTTCACAGTAAAAAGTACATTTAGAAAATAAGTCATTTAGAATTTAAGCAAAGATTCTGAAATTTATACTTAGGATTTAATTACTCCCTCGTTTATCAAAAGGTAGCAGGGCAATGGTTATTTATAAATGCTGGAGTGATTTTAAGTAACAAAAGTAGAAACTATACCATTACAAATCCTTTTTCTTTTTGGTGTTGCAAGTCTTGGCTGTGTTTTGTTTTGTTTTGTTTTTTAAGATTTTATTTATCTGTCAGAGAGAGAGAGAGAGCGCGCATACAAGCAGGGGGAGTTGCAGGAAGAGGGAGAAGCAGGCTCCCCGCTGAGCAAGGGGCCCTATGTGGGACTCGATCTAAGGACCACAGGGTCATGACCTGAGCTGAAGGCAGACGCTTAACTGGCTGAGCCACCCAGGTGTCCCAGTCCTGGCTATGTTTACTCCTTAAATTCTATGGTTCATCTAACTCAAATCACTACCATGCAGTTTGAAAAGCAGTTAGCATTTTGCATCCTATTACTATTATTCTCTATTTAATATAAGCTTTAGCTCTGAATGTTTTTTAGAATAAGGAAGCAAGAGAGGGGGAAGAGAGAAATGAGGGGATAAAAACCTCTAACACGATTACAATTACCTTGCACAGAGACATATACCGTGCACCCTCCTACCACCAGATCTTTGTGCAGCTCTCTCACACTCTTCCATTTCTCCTGTACCCTAATGCTGCCTGGTGAATTCCTCAACCTGCACATGAAATGTCATCACTGCTCAAAGGGGAAGTATTATCTGATCTCCCTAACTAGGTAGAATCACACACACAATGCATGCATATGTCCCACATACCACATGTCTCATAATAGCAATTTTTTAATATTGTATGTGTTATTAGTATCTGTCTACCATAAACCATGACTTAATACAATGACATGAAAAAGCAATGAGGTATAATTACAGTAACAAGCGCAGGCTTCAAATATTGTCAAACCATGAATCTTATATTTTGGTTCAGAAGATATGGTCACCACATTATAGAAAATACACTCTGAGCTGAGGGTTCACATTCACAAGACTTGAAAAAAAGTTCCAGGCCTGTGGGCTTTCCAAAACAGGAGGAGTAGTGCATATATTTATCTATATGTATATGCATATATGTTTCCTTTTTTTTTTCTTCCCCTTGGGAGAGTTGGACGAGAATGTGCAGAGAAGGAAATGAGCTTAATGTTGAACACACTGTTGGATTGCCTGGGATATCCAGGAGATGTTATGTAGATAATTGGGCACATAGGTCAAGAGTTGAGAATAAACATTCAAGTAGAAGATATCTGGGAAAACCATGGAAATGAATGCAACTGCCTAGATAATCTAGAATATGTAGCATGGGAAAGAGACTCTGGGACAGAATCTCAGGAAATACCAAAATTTAAGTAGCAAGTAGAGATAATCTATAGAAGGAGGCTAAGAAGAAAGAGAAAGGAAGCAGGGCAGACTTAAGAATCACATGCTACATGATAGAAAGCATAATACTTTTCAAATTGACAGTGCTTTCCAAATGGACCTATAAATCAAGGTAATATATGAGGTTACAAGCATCTACATAAGATCTGGAAGCTATCTCAGGTTGAGAACCTACATACATTATTATATTCAATAATTTTTAAGGACTCTTATCTCCCAAACAACCTCAAACTGTCATCAGATCCAAAACTATTACAATATTGTTAGGTACATATACCATCCTCTTTCCACAGAGGGAAATAAAACAGTTCCGCTGTCATTCAAGGGCTGACAGAAGCGTGAGAGGTCTCCTCTAGCAGCCCAGACGTGCAACAAATTGCCTTTAAAGATTCACCTACGAGCAACAATGCTGACTTGACTTTAACTGGTTTTTCTGAAATCAAGTACTTGGAAAAGAAGACTTCATGTGTTATTTCATATCCGGGTACCCCTTTTACCTATAGAATACTTAATGACTAAAGAAAATCTGCAACATTGATAGTATTTATAATTATCTACTTAATAAAATTTTATATGCCCAACAAATTGGGAAAATCAGCTACTAAATTAAAAAAAATTTTTTTTTAAAGATTTTATTTACTTATTTGACAGAGAGAGAACAAACAAGCAGGGGGAGCAGCAGGGAGAGGAAGAGGGAGAGGCAGACTCTTCGCTGAGCAGGATGCCCCATGTGGGGCTCGATCCCAGGACCCTGGGATCATGACCTGAGTCGAAGGCAGACATTTAACCAACTGAGCCACCCAGGCGCCCCTTAAAAATATTTTTAAAAAGAAGTGATCATTTAGTCTGTGGATTTTTAAAATTTTTTTGTAGTGATAAAACTCTAGCCAGACCATGTCACATGTTGTAAAAATTAATCACAGATCTTGGTTCATCATGGTATTAAATTATATTCAGTATATATTAACACAATTTAAAAAGACTTCTATGCAACAGTGCAAATATGGGAGTCAATACTTTCCTCATTCAATAACGTATTTATATGCATTTTCTATTTTTCAAGTGTTTTTACTTTGCTTTAACAAACAGGATAATTATTAACATAGTGTTATGCCTAAAACTACATAAAAAGATAAAAACAGTGGAATGTCAAGAGCATTTTTGTTAGGAATATTTGTTTATTACATCAAATCTCGGGGCGCCTGGGTGGCTCAGTCAGTTAAGTGTCCAACTCTTGATTTCGGTTCAGGTCATGATCTCAGGGTCCTGAGGTGGAGCCCCGAGTTGGGCTCCATGCTCAGCGGGAAGTCTGCTTGAGATTCTCTCTCTCCCTCCCCCTGTTCATGCTTTCTCTTTCTCTAAAATAAATAAATAAATCTTTTTAAAAAAATCAAGTCTTGCTTAGTTGAGTAATAGTAATAACTGCTGAGGGTAAAATACTATCTCTTTCCACCTGTGACAAATGTGAAATCAGTAAGGGTGTTTGCAATATAGCCATATTCTTTACTTACTAGGTATTCGACAGTTCCAATTCTTTTTTATCAAAGATGCTCTACATCTAGTTAGTACAGCTTCTTCCGAGATCTCTTAAATCAATGGGGAAGCTTTATTAGTTACAGCACATTTGTAGTACACTTAGAGAATGTAGGCAGTAACTTAAAATACTTACGATGCTTTCTGAAGTAATGCTTTTCTTCATGTTTGAGTAATGAATTATAAAGAATCTGCTACGCAAGCTATTTCAGAACCACCACAAAACGGGTAGCCTACAAACAACATGGGGTGCGATCCGAGAGTCATGAAATTACAGACAAGCCAGG
Source organism: Neomonachus schauinslandi (assembly GCF_002201575.2). Taxonomy (NCBI): domain Eukaryota; kingdom Metazoa; phylum Chordata; class Mammalia; order Carnivora; family Phocidae; genus Neomonachus; species Neomonachus schauinslandi. Next base: position 71,593,132 of record NC_058406.1, on the reverse strand, counting down.
CACCAGTGGCACTAACGTGCACAACACTGAAGACAAACACTGAACTCCACGGCGATTCTAGTTCTTCTAGGCTCCTGCACAGGGTGGCATATATCTCAGCTCAGTGAAACCTTTCCTTGCGGCAAATTATCAACAAACTCAAGTCTTTTAAAAGACCATTCGTAACAGCAGTAATTACCCATTTCTGCATTGGCAGGGCATTAAAGGCCTTATTTAGGGCCAGAATGTAATGATCAAGCTAAATATAAAACATTGCACTAAATACACCAAACCAGATCCTACACAGCATTAAAGTCACAAAGATGTATCAGACTACAGAAAAACAAAAGAAAACAGAAGTGAAGTTTTTTTTTAAATCACAACACATCTTTTAATGACAATTTTTTTTTAATATTAAGATTATTGTTTTGGGGAACACCTTTTCTCTTTGAACATGTTATTAAATGTTCAATGTACTAAATAATTTAACTTATACATTTATAGAGAAATAAGAGAAATAAGTTTTGTGTTTTATACAAATTAAAGGACCCATGCATATATAACTCTCGCCCCCTGCCACAGCTCAATTTTAAAATGGTCTCAGCAGAAAATAAATACTTCACAAATGTCCAAAATGTGTAGTATATCTCTGTATTTGGATAACAGATTAGGACTTAAGGGAGAAAAGAAATAACAGAAGGAAAGAGCAATACATTGCCTTGTTTTCAAATACTGAAACTTCTGCATGTTAAAGTAAAAAATATATAGTTAGAATACATGGGGTGCATGGGTGGCTCAGTCGTTAAGCGTCTGCCTTTGGCTCAGGGGATTGAACCCCGCATCGGGCTCCCTGCTCGGCGGGAAGCCTGCTTCTCCCTCTCCCACTCCCCCTGCTTGTGTTCCTGCTCTCGCTGTGTCTCTCTCTGTCAAATAAATTTAAATAAAATTAAATCTTTAAAAAAAAAGAATACAAGTAAATACGTAATAAATAAAAGGTAAGGAATACTAAGAAAAAAATTACCAGATTTTAATATTTACAATTATAAGACAAACACAGAAATGGGCAAGACACTATTAATACTTCAGGAGATAATAAGCTAAGATGGTTCATAAGAGATTTAAACCATATATGCATGACAGGGCAGGGCAAAAGTATTAGTGGCATCATGACTTTTTGGGTCATAAGAGTATGATAAAAACTATGGACCCTTTCTCCAGAAAGACTGACTTGGGCATTTCAAGGAGGGGGCTCTGTGACCCCAGATCAACTACTTAAAAAAAAAAAAAAAAAAAAGCTCCAAGGACAACAAACCTAACAGTAAATTGCCTTAAGGCAGTAGTATATATAGATAATTATAAAAATAGATTACTCATTACTAAGGACTGCAGGCAAAGAGAAATCACTGAGGAAAGCAGCAGTGTCCACCTGAGAAATGTCTATGGGTAAGGATGCCCTGGCACAAAACTTGACCTGTCTGGGCAATGCAAGTATGCCTGTTGCACAGCTAGATAAACTGGGCTCTAACAGCTTGCTGCCATCAAATATCTGAATTACAGTGGATCCTCAGCATTCTCTAGGGATTAACCCTGAACTGTGTAAATCCCCAACCCTGTTATGAAGTATAATTTATTCCCCAAAATATGTATACACTATGTAAAGTAGGAAGGGACAAAGTTGCACCAAAAGAGTTATTATGAAGCTATTTAACTGATTCTTTCTTCAGCACCACTTGCTGTGAATGTACTATCTAACCAAACCACCATGGGGCGCCTGGGTGGCTCAGTTGTTAAGCGTCTGCTTTCGGCTCAGGTTGTGATCCCAGTGTCCTGGGATCGAGCCCCGCATGGGCTCCCTGCTCGGCGGGAAGCCTGCTTCTCCCTCTCCTACTCCCCCCTGCTTGTGTTTCCCTCTCTCGCTGTGCCTCTGTCAAATAAATAAAATCATTAAACAAACAAACAAAAAACACCACCACCTGATCCTCACAGACGTAGTACTTGGCAATCACTATAAATTAAATATGGTTGTCTCGTTGTATACATCATTTTCTTAAGAATATTTTCAGCCTGTATCAGTCTTCTTGAACTCAACCACCATGGGGACTGACAAAATAAATTTCTACATGAAAGGCTGAAGGCTGGACACTGAACACTGGCCAGTGCTTTCTTGTGTGGTTTCCAGGCAGTCAACAAAGGGTGCCTGAGCTATCATTAAAAGTTATGTCTAAGTGGATCATCCTGTAAAAAAAAAAAAAAGAGTTGATAGCACCTTTCACTTCAAGGGAGATGGAGTAGACCAATGTTTTGCTATTCTTTCCACTATGGACAACTAAAAACCCTGGATGTTATAAGACAAGCACAAGACTAGAAGGTAGGAGAGAAGGCAGCCGGCCAACTAGTTAGGGTTCTTGGGACTCAGGAATGACAAAGTGGCAAGTTCCCGTCACATACCCCAGCTCTGGAGCAGTAGTGGCTGGCAGCCCAGAAATGGGCACACACAGGAAGAACCCAAACAATAGCCTATTCTCTAGCCAAAAGACCAAGGGAGTGACAGCAAAGCAAGACTGAAAACTCTTAGACAAGGACAGCTCTAGTCAAACCCTACAGAAAAAACTGGTCTCCTCTCCACCCTCACAGGACAGGTAGGCAGCCCAGACTTCTACCCTCACAAGGTTGTAATGAGGTACTCAATGTCCCTGATAGGGTGGTGTCAAAGAAGACCAAGCAGGGAGCCAGGACTTTCATCCCAGGCAGCAGGTATCAAGCCACCTCTACAGTGTCAGGGAGACCATGCAAACACACCTACTTCCACAGGGCAGTGATGTGGGGCCCCTACCTCTCCCCTTCTTGGCAGGGTTAGAGGAGACAGGTGGAGAGTCAGGACTTGCACCGTCCTCCAGTATGCTAAAGCCACTCCCACCTCTGCCCAGCAGTAAGAACGAGCCCACCAGCCATTGACAGCGGCTGATAGAGTACCTGGACTTCCAGTTCCACTTGGAAGTAAAAAAGGAGCACCCCTCCCCTTGCCAGAGCAGCGTCAGAAAAAGTCAACTGAAACAGATTTAAATACTATCCAGAGTCACATCAGAATACAAAAATGTCCAAGTTTCAATCAAATACTACTCAACATATCAAGAACCAGGAAGATCTCAAACCCAATGAACAGAGACAATCAAGAAACAACAACATTCAGAAGACAGAGATGTTAGAATTATTTAAGATTTAAAGTGGTCATGATAAAAATGCTTTCATGAAAAATTATGAACAAGCTTGAAACAAATGAATAAACAGAAAGCCTCAGCAAATACGCTCAGTAATAAAAAAGATTATATAAAAAAGACTTAAATGGAAATTTCAGAACTCAAAATTAAAATAATCAAAATAAAAAACTGAATAGGCTCAATAGCAGAATGGTAGGTAAGAAAGGAGAAAAGTTTCATAAACTGGAAGACAGAACAAAAAAAATTACCCAATAGCAGTAACAGTGAGAAAATATGTTGCAAACAATAATAACAGAGCCTGAGGGAACTGTGGGATATAACAAAAGATCTATGTATTTGAGAGAGAGAGAGCACACAAGCGGGGGTAAGGGGCAGATGGAGAGAGAGAATCCCAAGCAGACTCCATGCTGAGCATGGAGCCCAACGCGGGTCACAATCTTACAACCCTGAGATCACGACCTGAGCAGAAACCAAGAGTTGGATACTTAACCAACTGAGCCACCCAGGCACCCCTCTGTCACAGAGTCTTGAAATGAGAGGAGAAAGAAGGCAGAGCTATAATAGTACTGAAAGAATTCACAGCTGAAAACATGACATTCTGACAAGAGACCTAAACATAAAGGTTCAAAATATTGGGCAAACTCCAAACAAGATAAACCAAAGATATCCCATAATAGGACACATCATAATTAAACTTCTGAAAAATAAAGACAAAGAAAAAAATCTTGTAAGTAGCCAGAGCACACGAAGCCTTAACTATAGGAGAAAACTGGAATAGTAGAATAACAGCATGAAGTGGCACAATGTTTCTCAAGTGCTGAAACAAAAAGATCCTATACCCAGAGAAAATAATCTTCAGGAATGAAAAAGATCAATGAGATAGTTTCATCTGAAAGAAAACTAAGCGAATTTACCACCAGTAGATCTACCTTAAAGGTTAGCTAAAGGAAGTTATCTAAACATTGTGTGATGTGGTTCTAAATATATACAGAGAAGTATTTAAGACAATTATATTGTAAATGACAGATAGTACAGGGATGTAAAAAGTGGTAAGGGATCTATACTTCACTTGAATTGGTAAAATTATGACACCAGTAGACTGTGACAAGTGATATTTATATAAATGTAAAAATAAAGCAACCATGAAAAAAGCTATATGAAGACTTTAAACTCAAAAACACTAGATAAATCACAATTCTAAAAAAAATATAAAACCTACAGGAATGCAGAAAGAAGAAAACAGAAACAACAAAACCAGAGAGAACAAACAAAAAGTAAAAGTATCATGGGAAATTTTAAAAAGACATTGAAGTGAATTAAAAGAAAATTTGTGGGATACAGCTAATGCAGGACTGAGAGGGAAATTTACAACACTACATGCATACATCAAAAAAGAATAGTCTCCAACCAATCATTTAAGCTCCTACCTCAAAAGCCAGAAAAAGAGCAAGATAAACTCAAAGCAAGAAGGAATGGAATAATAAAGAACAAAAACCAATGAAACTGAAAACAGAACAATATGGGGGGGGAATGAATAAAACAAATAACTGGTTCTCTGAAAAAAAAAAAACAATTAAATTGATAAAATTTTAGCAAGACTGATAAAAATAAAGATAAATTATTAATATTAGGAGCAAACAAGACATCACTAGAGATTCTGCAGACATCAAAAGGATAGAAGAATACTATAGCTTTACACGCATAAATTTGGCAGCCTGATAAAATGGACAACTTCCTTGAAAAACAAACTGAGAACTCGTTCAATATGAAATTTATAATTTGAACTGCTTTAAAACCATTAAGGAAATTGAATTCGTAGTTTTGAAACTTCTGAAAATGAAATACCCAGGGATCTGGCAAAAGTGAACTTCTGTTCATGATAAAAACTCTCAGAAAAATAGGAATACAGAAAAAGTTCCTCTACAAAAATCCTACACCTACCATTATAGTTAATAGTGAAAAACTGAAATTGAATGCTTTCCTTCTAAGATCAGGAACAAGGCTACTGCAGTTTCACTACTCTTATTTAACATGGTGTTGGAAGTTCTAGCTAGTACATTAAAGCAACCCTGTTTGAAGATGATATAATTTTCTACAAAGAAAATCACAAGGAATCTACAAAAACAAAACAAAAGAATCCTAGAATAAGTCAGTTCAGCAAAGTTCCAGGATATAAAATAAAAATACAAAATCCAGGGGTACCTGGGTGACTCAGGTTAAATGTCCAACTCTTCATTTCGGCTCAGGTCATGATCTCAGGGTCATGAGATCGAGCCCTGCGTCAGACTCCATGCTGGGTGTGGAGCCTGCTTAAGATTCTCTCTCTCCCTTTCCCTCTGCTCCCCCCTCCCCCTCAAAAAAAGTAAATTAAAAAAATACAAAATACAACTGTGTTTCTATACTAAAAATAAACACATAGACACAAAAATGAAAATTACAGTATTATCTATAATCACACACAAAAAAATACCCAGTTGTAAATCTAACAAAACATATACAGGACTATGTGCAGAAAAAAAGGTTGAAAACCTCCAAAACTTGTTATAAGACATGAATCTACACATTCAAGCTCAATGAACTACGAGAAGGATAAACTCAAAGAAATCCACAGTGACAAATTAAATCAAACTGTTAAAAGCCAAGGCCAAAGTGAGAATCTTGAAAGCAGCAAGAAAAAAAGCCACTTATTACATACAAAGGATCTGCAGTTAAGATTAACAGTTTATGTTGGTCCACTTGATCATGTCCCTTAGGGTTCCTAGGCTCTGTTCCCTTTCCTCACTAGTTTTTCTTTTCATTCCTCTGACTATAATTTTAAATATTCTTTCTTTCTGTTCACTGATGGAAATTGAAAATAGGAATAGATATGCTTGAGTCCCCATTTTCTATCAAATTATTCATTTCAAGTGATGGAGATGCATAAAGAATGAAGTCTTAAAGTTGGTTTACCTATGATTTTTAATTATAATATTTTATATTTAAAAAATAAGTACCTGAAAAAAAAGTACATCTATAATATTATCACTCTGTATTTAACTATGCGGTTCAACTCTATACTAATATAGAAACACTAAATCTCAGACAACCAGGGGCACCTGGGTGGCTCAGTTGTTAAGCATCTGCCTTAGGCTCAGGTCACGATCCCAGGACCCTGGGATCGAGCCCTACATCGGGCTCCCTGCTCAGCGGAAAGCCTGCTTCTCCCTCTCCACTCCCCCTGCTTGTGTTCCCTCTCTCGCTGTGTCTCTGTCAAATAAATAAATAAAATCTTTAAAAAAAAAAACAAACCAATCAATCAATCAATCAATCTCAGACAACCAGTTAAATGTGGAGCACATGGGAACGGTATCCTGACATCAGTATTTAACATCAGTATTTAACAAATAGGGATCACTTCTTTGACACTCAGTTTCCTCATCTAGATGGTAATAATAATGGTGCCTCTTTGGGCTGTTTTAAAAAATCAAAACATGAGAATGCATATAAAAACTTACCACAGAGCATGCATATAACAGATAATGCATATAAATTTAAAATACATAGTGAGAACTCCATGTTAGCTACTACCAATATTATTATTTTATATAGGTGATTAGTGTATTTTTTAGATTGATAATAAAAGAAGGTTATAACTTAGGAGAATTTCACATTTTTTAATTTGTGTAATAACTGTAAAAAACTACAATCCAGCTTAGCAAGTATATTAAGTAAAATATAACTCATACGTCTTTAACTTAGTAACCTAACAACAAAAAGAATTATATTGGTGGTCACTGGATTGATGTGATATTTAACAGCTACTTTCTTATTCTTACCTAATCATCTCAAGAGCATTAACCAATATATTTTTAGTGGGAGTTCATCAGTGAGATGAAGTTTGGAAAGAAAATTTGATTTTTATAATGTATTTTCATTAATGTTAAGGATTAATGCACAAGAATAATGTATATGTAAAACCTGTATTGCAAGGCCTAGGAGAAGTCACTGCATGTAAAGGCACTCCGTAAGTATTTGTTAAATTAAAAATAAATGAGTGCTAGGGTTGCCTGGGTGGCTCAGTCGGTTAAGCATCTGCCTTCAGCTCAGGTTATGATCCCAGAGTCCTGGGATCAAGTCCCTCATCGGGCTCCTTGCTGAGCAAGGAGCCTGCTTCTCCCTCTGCCTGCCTCTGTCTCTCTCTCTCTGATAAATAAATAAAATCTTATAAAAAAAAATAAAATAAATGAGTGCTAGGGCGCCTGGGTGGCTCAGTCAGTTGCGCGTCTGCCTTCGGATCAGGTCGTGATCTCCAGGTCCTGGGATTGAGCCCCACGTCGGGCTCCCTGCTCAGCAGGGAGTCTGCTTCTCCCTCTTCCTCTGCCTCTCCCCACTGCTCCTGCTCTCTCTCTCTGTCTCAAATGAACAAAAAAAAATTCTAAAAAAATGAGTACTTTATACACTGTTGAGTGTCTTATAAATGCTTTTGTTTTTAATATTAATGAGCCCATTTAATAAGATCTTGAGAGTACTTTATTTTTGGTAATTTTTAAAAGTGAAGTTCTCATAAAATTAATCATCTTAAAGTAAACAATTCAGCGGCATTTAGCACATTCACAATGTGGGCAACTGCCATTTCTATCTAGCTCCGAACACGTCTTCACCCTGAAGGAAATCCGACACCCAGCAAGCAAGTGCTCCACGCTGCCTTCTCCCCTGACCCCTGGCAACTACCAGGCCATGTTGTCCCCATGGGTTTACCTCTTCCGGATATTTCACTACACAGTACTGCAATGCCACAGCAACAAGTATTCATTCATATCCAAAAAATGAGCTGACAGTGAAAACTTCAGAGGAATGTTTATATGTAAACTTTGTATCTAAACTCTCATTTTAACTTTTAACCTCCTAAGTGCTCTTTTTTCCTTCTCGTCAGTTTAAAATTTCCTTTCTCTTATACGTTCAAGGGGAAATGTAAACTTACTCATATGGACACATACTGATTGTGAAGAAAATACTCACATGGGCAAAGCATCTGAATAGGTATTTCTCCAAAGATGATACATAAATGACCAACAAACGTAAGAAAAAAATGCTCAACATCATTAGTTGTTAGGGAAATACAAATCAAAACCAGTCACACCTACCAGGATGGCTATAATTAAACCAAACCAGACCAACCAACCAAACAATAAGGATGTGGAGGAATTGGCACCTTCATGCACTGCTAGTGGGAATATAAAATGCTGTGACGACGGAAAAGGGCTTGGAGGCACAATACTGAATGGTGCAGGTAGGCCTTAAAGGTGGTTCTTGATAAGCTTAGAACATGGGAGAAGGGGTAAGGGCAAGGTAAAACCTGACACAAACGAGTGCGCAGAGGCCAGATCACAGTGTCTTAATCACCATTCTGGGAATATGAACTTTGAAGTCAGCAGTTCTCAAACTTACTGATCTCGGAACCTCTTTTATATAAGCCCCAAAATTGCGGACTTCAAAGAGTTTTTGTTCGTGTGGATTATATCTATCATCATCCTAGTAAAAATAAAAACTGTAAAACTTTAAAAATATTAATTCATTTAAAAATAATAAAACATGTTAAAATTAATGGAATATTTTTGTATTTTTCCAAAAAAAAAAAACTTTTAGTAAAGAGTTTTTACATATCTTTTTAAATGTTTGGCTTAATGAAAGAAAACTAGATTCTCATACCTGCTTCTCCATTCAAAATGAAAACATATATTCTTTGGATTGGAGCCTATGAAGAAAAACAGACTCACGCACATACGCAGTTGAAAAAGGAATATTTTAATAGCTTTTGCAAACAATTGGGAATATTCTTGACACTACACTAAAACTCAACAAGTGTCAGTTTCTTAAAGGCTAATTACAATGGGATATAAAGCCATATTAATAAACTTTTCATACACTGTTATATTGATCTACCTTATACTGTCATTTGAAAAATACTGGTTCATGGTGTTATACAGATCCTCCAAATGTTAACACATTTAATGATACAATCCCACCCCCCATGCAAAAAAATCACAAGTATTAGATCACTGCCATTCTCACGAGACAAGTCCTTAAGTACTGGGAAGCTGTCATGTTTGTGGTGGCAGCCACAAGTTTGTCAAATTTTATAATAGCAATAAATACTGTCAGTTGGTTTTCCTTGAAGTGACAAGTTCACTTTGTTTCTGAGAAAATGTCTACCCCACTCTGAATAAACACAGTTTATCTGTTGATTTTTCTTTCAAGTAAAAACAGTAACTTATGGAAAAATGGCTTGTTGAGCTTGTAACTCAACCAACACAAGTACTTTCCCTCAAGACAACCATTGTACTTTTGGTATGCAGAAGTGCTTGGTGTACTTTCCATTTTGTCACAAAATATTAAAAAGACATATGTTAAATAGTCAAGATTTAATAAAGGCAATGGTTTTGACTGCTTTATAAAGGACATTCTTACTGAAAATGGCTTCATTTTGTAACTATGAATCAATGTGGTAAAGAATACAAAGATAACTAGTACAATCTGATGTCACAATTCCTTTGTACGAGTTACAAATGAAAACTAGTGAAAAAAGGCAACTAACAACTCAGAATTATTATGGAAATAGTTGTGGAGTACTTTGTGAACACCCTGAAAAGGTCTTGAGAACCCCTGATATCCACGGACCATACCTTGAGAACAACTTCTTTGTAAACAATGTAGACACATTCTTGAAGAGTTTTAAGTAACAGTCCATGTAAGACCTCCACAATGCAAGGTTCCATGGGGCATCACTTTATAGACTGATACCCCTGGAATTGACTATTAATCTTCTGAAGACATAATGGCGATAAAGACCTGAAGGAAGGTAGTTGCAGTAAGGATGAAGCTTTCGAACTGGTAGGAGACCAGACTAATAAAAGCTCAGGTGAAAAAAAGTAGATGAGAAGCTGGAAGAGGTTAAGGCTTTTCTCTAAGCTTCTGTACTGAGGAGGAGCATGGTGCCATTCACCGAGTTTGAGCATTAGGAACAGGAAGAAGAGCAACTGGGGTAGGAGAAGAAAGAAATTCAAGATATTTGGTCATCTACATTGAAGTTCCAACTGAGAAATCAAATATGTAGGTGGTATGTTGAAGAATCTATTTCATAAGGGGTTTTGAGCTTATATAATACTACAACCAAGTCCAAGAGGTCTAGAAGACAGGGTAGAGAAAGCACAATAGCAGAAAAGATCTGGACTGCAGAGTTTAATATGGCATCTGTTCTCTCCTAGCCCCATGGAGAGCCATATACCCATGTGTTTGAGCTGTTGGAGAAAGGAAATGCAGGACAATGATAAAGGAGCTGTTTTTAAAGAAGGGCTCTGTAATACACAGGGGTATTATTCTAGTTAGGGAAACATCAAGTACTAGAACACATAAAATTCCAATCATTTACCATAACAAAAGCTTAATTCTTATTCAAGTACCAGTGTGAGTGTTCCAGACTGGTAGATGGCCTTTTATACAATGATTCAAGGAATCAGCTTCCTTCCTTCTTATAACTTTGACATTCCTCCAGGAACTCAAAGTATTTTGCAGCCAGTTAGCAGATGTGGCAAGATAGGGTAGAGAAAACACTGTAACATCTCAACTATCCTGGCAAACATTAGTCATATGGCTACACCTAGCTGCAGGGATGGTGGTAAAAAAAAATTTAGCCTTGGGTGGGCAGTTGCTTCTTAGCAATAAAGACATACTATGAGAGGGAAAGCATGAACAGTTGTTATATAGTTAGCTATCTCCCTATATGGGCACACAAATCAGATTCACAAGTGATAAAGTATGACACGGATGGGGGGCAGATATAAGAAATTTCTCTATTTCTACATGGAACTTAGCATCAGTCTCAGCACCATAAGGCTCTAGTACTTTCTGACATTTTCTCTTGGGGAAGCAGCAGAGACAATGATGTTTGATCGGAGACGGTTGCTCAGTTGACAAAAAGGAGATAGGGCAGATGCTTGGAGGTAGACGGGATTCTACCTTTTTTTTTTTTAACCACATTTGAGACACCCCTGGAAGATTTCCAGAAGAATCAGAATGACATTTCAATGGAGAATAAGGTCCTACGCAAACATCTGGGGTCAAGACCAAGTGAAGAACAGGCTATTATGTAACTCTGATTCCATAAACATTCACAGGGCTAGTGTGAGGAAAACCTGGATTACCAGTTTTAGACATAGTCCGTTTTAGGTGCCTATGGAATGTCCAGGCAATAATGTGTAGGTTGCTGAAGACATACAACTCAGGAGAAATTTCTGAATTAGAGACAGGACTTCAGGAGTCACAACCAAAGGCAGCAACAGATGTCAAGGGAGTGAATGGGATCATGAAGGAAAAGTAGAAAGTTAAAAATAAAGAGCATCAAATAGAATATAAGACCATCAGCCTTCAATCTAAAGATTTCTTTCACTAACACTACCTGTATGTGCAATACAACCAAAACCAATCTTAGAATATTACTGCAAGATCATGTGTTTACCTACTAATAAACATTTTAAGTGCTTCTGGCCACACTGTCCACTTTTAAATATCCATATTTAGTGCACTTCAACAAGTAAAGCAGTTGTAAGACCTATACCCTTAGCTTTACATCTTACTGATATGCCTTTGGAATGCTTTTTGAGGGCTTGATGAGTTTTCTAATTCAGAAAGCATATATTTGGGCCTTATTACTACAGAATGCACTTTATTAAAATAAATCTCTAGCATTCCTTTTTAAAGTAAAATAAAGATGTGATAATATGAAAGATTTGAAGGTAGAAAGAAAGTTATTCAGGGAAGACAAAAATTGTTCCTAAAGCATAATGTAAACACTAGAGGAAAAATACAATAGGGGGGACTCAATTATATGTAAACTTTGTAATCCAGCTAAAATATTAATTTTAATATTAAACTGGCAGGAAGATTCAGAAATTTCCTCATATTTTAGCATAAGTCCAAACTGCCACTAAAATAGATGCGCTTTGATTACTGAAAAAAATACCATACCAAGAAAATTAAAGCATTTTCAAAATCAAGAAAGAAATGCCAATACTGTCTACAAAGCTGAATTATTTTCACACTTCAACAACTGCACCTGATGCTCCATTGACTAGTAAGTAAAAAAGGAGGAGAAACTAGGACTCAACTCCAGCTGGGTTTGGAGATCATTAAAACCTAATTCAACAGCTGTTTGAGAATTAGAATTCGTGATGCTGAAAACCTGCCGTTATTTCACTAGAGCCTGATATATATATCATTCTGTAGAGCAATGGTTTTCAATTTGAGCATGTTACAGAATGACTTGCAGGATTTGTAAAATATAGATCCCTGCCTTCCCATATTTTCCAGTTAACTAATTCAGGGCCCAAGGAATTTACATTTCTATCAAGTTCCTAGGTGATGCTGATATGATGGTCCAGGAACTGAGAATTCAAGTTCTATAGAGTATTTCTTTTGGTTTATTAAGAAGACAGTTATAGAATAGTCTTTTTTCTATGTAAACAGCTCACTGGTATCCCCATTTGGAATTTACAGTAATTTTTGAAACAGTTCAGAGCTGTGAAAAGTAACACTATTCAACTTCATGGTATAAACTAGTTGAAAGGGTGTTCCAGTCGAGACAGCCATTCATGGTACTGATTCTTCTGAGCTAGGTGTGTGTCCCATCTCTTTCCCTGCTCCCCACCAACCATTAGGTCTCCAAAGGCTAGGCAATTCCTCCTTCAAGGAAGCTATAACCATCATTATGGGAGGCATACGTGAAATATTTAAAAAGTTCTTGAGAATAAACTGTTAACAAATGCATTTAAATGGAATATTTATTGATTCTAACTGACCTTTGCTGTTCCCATCCTTTTAGTCTGAAATAATTTTTGGACACAACCACTAATTCAAGAACCATGTTAAAGGTATTCATTTTGCAAGATTCTACTATATATGAAGAAATTCTTTTTTTTTTTTTTTTAAGATTTTATTTATTTATTTGAGAGAAAGAAAGAGCACACAAGCAGAGGGGAGGGGCAAAGGGAGAGGGAGAAGTAGGCTCTCCACTGAGCAGGGAGCCCAACACAGGGCTGGATCCCAGGACCCCGAGATCATGAACTGAGCTGAAGGCAGACGCTTAACCGACTGAGCCACCCAGGCGCCCCTATATATGAAGAAATTCTGATCAGATTATAGTTTCCACTCTTACACGTAAACTAGATATTACTTATTGTCATTAATTTTTATATTTTAATAACAGAGTTTTGATATTAATTTTTATATTTTATAGTTTCATATCTTTGGAAAGTTGGTATTTGCTTATTAAGAGTTAATAATACATAAAATGCAATGAAAAGGCAGATTGTCAAACTGGATAAAAAAGCAAGATTCAACTATATCCTGCCTACAAGCAACCCACCTTAAATAAAAGAAACAAATGATTTAAAAGGAAAAGGATGGAATGAAACATTTATCATGTTAACATAAATCAAAAGAAATCTGGAATGGCCATATTAACAATGAAGGATAGTAGGAAGAAAGGCAGGCAGGGACCCCACCCTAAGAGGAAACCACCCTTAAAAGGATTTTACACCACCCTGGAAGGAGCCCTCCACCCTTTCCCACACCAACAACTACCTGATATGTAGATGAGCAAGTGGACAAAAATCTGGGTGGGTGACAGGTGCATGGAGGGTTAATCAGATTAAAACAGCCCACCAATAAGCCCATAAAAACCCCTAGACTTAGAAACTCCAGTGGCAACCCTCTCAGGTCCCCTCCCTCCCTCTTCAGGAGCTTTGTACTGTTGCTCAATAAACTTTGCTTTGCTGCCCACCACTCTTGGTCTGGTCTACCTCTTCATTCATTCTTCGAAGTGGCGTGACCAAGAACCGCGAGCACTAAAGAAAAAGAAATGCTGCAATATTAGTAGCATGGATTTCAGAAGAATATTGCTAGAGAAAAAAGGTTATTCCATAATAATAAAGGGGTCAATTTATCAAGCAGACATGACCTTAAAAACCTGTGCACCTTTAGGTCTCAAAATACACAAGTAAAAAACTCAAAATAATAGACAAATCCACAAATATAATTAGTGATTTCACCAACCAGTAAAGATATAGAAAGCTTGAACAACTATCTGGCCAATACTAACTGGCCAATTGGCATTTACAGAACACTCCAACCAGAACACAGATACACATTCTTTTCAAGTGCACCTGGAACATTTAACAAGATAGACCATATTTTGAGTCATAAAACAAGGCTTGATAAATATGAAAGAATTCAAATCACACAAAGGATGTTCTCTGACTACAATGGAATTAAATTAACAACCAGTAACAGAAAAAGTATTTGAAAAGTCTACAAATATTTGAACTAAACAACATGCTTCGAGTAACCCCAAATACAAAGAAAACACCAAAAAGGCAAATAGAAAAGCATTTTGATCCTAATAAAACTGAAATATACTGAAATTTCTTTAGATGTAGCTAAAGCAGTGCTTACAGGGAAACTTAACAGTACTACATAACCATATTTAAAAAGAAGGAAGGTCTAATATTAATGAACTAAGCTTTGCCCTAAAAACCTAGAAACAGTAAATAAAAGCAGAAATCAAAACAGAAAAGAGAAAATACAGAAAAATGAATAAAAACTGTAAGTCTGTAGCCAGACTAAGAAGAAGAAAGAAGAAAAGACAAAATTATCACCATCAAGAATAAGGAGAAGTCACTACACAAAATAAAGGTACATTATATAAACAACTCTATGCCAATATATTTGACAACTTAGAAGAAATGGCCAAATTCTTTGGTAAACAAAAATTAACAAAGCTCACTTAAGTATAGGTAACTGAACTGAATAACCTTTTATCTACCAAAGACGTCAAATTTGTAGATGAAAACCTTCCCACAAAGCAAAGAAAGGGACCTTCCTACATACAAAACAATAGGCCCAGATTGCTTCACTAGGAAATTCTACCAAACATTTAAGAAAAATACCAATTCAACACAAACTTAAAGAAAACTGAAGACAGAACACTTCCCAACTCACTCTACGCAGCCACCATTACTGTGATACCAGAAAGAGACAGATATTTGGAAAGCACACTACAGAGTTGGAAAGCACACTACAACAGAGGACTAGGTGGCAGGATCTCGCTGGCTGCCTGACTAGTCCTTGCTCTGCCTTGCTTGTTTGAGTTTCAGCAGAATTCGAAATGGCTGGCAGAAAGGCTGGGGTGACTCTGGAGAGGCCAAGACAAAGGCAGTTTCCACTTGCAGAGAGCTGGCTTGCAGCTGCTGGTGGGCCATATTCATCGACACGGGCCGACACCTGCCGTGGTGTACGGCTCAGCCAGCCTGGAGTATCTCACTGCAGAGGTACCTGAGTTGACAGGACAGCATCAAAAGAGTTTTTTTTTTTTTTTTAAAGATTTTATTTATTCCTTTGAGACACAGAGATACAGAGAGAGAGAGAGCATGAGCAGAGAGAGAGGCAGAGGGAGAGGGAGAAGCAGGCTCCCCGCTGAGCCAGGAGCCCGACGCGGGGCTCGATCCCAGGACCCTGGGATCATGACCCGAGCCGAAGGCAGACGCTTAACCATCTGAGCCACCCAGGCGCCCCGACAGCATCAAAAGAGTTGAAGGTAAAGCGTACTATCCCCTGCTCGCTTGCAACTTGCTATTCCTAGAGATGAAGAGTTGGACTCTCTGGTCAAGGCTACAATTGCTGGTGGTGGTGTCATTCCACACATCCACAAATCTCTGATTGGGAGGAAAGGACAACTGAAGACTGTTGAAAGGATGCCTGGATTCCTTATTATCTCAGGACTCTAAATATTCTTAACAGCTGTCCAGTGTTGTGATTCCAGGGGACTCTATTTCTGTGAAAAATACAATTTTGCTTTTCTGTAATCCTATTTGAGCAAGTTGGAAATTTAATTAGCTTTCCAACCAACCAAATTTCTGCATTCGCGCCTCAACCATGTTACTGTGTTACTGTGGCTTCAAAGAAGCTACTGATTCTTAAGTAGTGCATTTTGACTGAGTTGACTGTTTTTAAAAAATTGTTTGGATTTTAATTGTGAGGCAGAAGTTATAGTAACAAACGTTTGGTTCCATACAGACATTATTTCCATTCCAGTGGATAAGCTCAATAAAGATCATATGCCTCCTCCCCCCCCCAAAAAACTACTATAGACCAAATCCCATAGGAACACAAAGGCAAAATTTAGTTAAGTGAGTATAATACATAAAAGGATAATCATCAAACCCATTTGGGAATTCAAAGTTGGTTTAACATTAAAAAGTCAATGCAATTCATCATATTAACAAACTAAAAAAGAAAAACGATATGATCATCTTAATACATGCAGGGAAAGCATTTGACAAAATCCAATATCCATTCATGATAAAAATCTCAGCACAGTAGGAATAGAAGGGAATTTCCTCAAAATGATAAAAGGATACCTTTGAGAACTCTATAGCTAACAGCATTATTGAAACACTGGATGTTTCTACCCTAAGATTAGTAATATAGCAATAATGTCCATTCTCACCACTTTTATGAAATACTGTCCTGGAGGCTCTAGCCAGTGCAGTAAGGTAAGAAAATGAAATAAAGGCACACAAATTAAAAAGCAAAAAGTAAAACTGCCTTTTGTTGCAGAAAACACAGTTGTCTCTGCAGAAATTCCTAAGGAATCTACAAAAGACCTAGGAGAATTAATGAGTTTAGCAAGGTTACGGTATACAAAAATCAGTAACACATGTCAATTTATTTCTATATGCCAATAACAATCAAATATTAAAAGTTTCAAAACTACCATTTAAAAAAGCATAGGAATATGGATAAATTTTCAAAAAGATATATAAGACATACAGTAAAAATTACAAAACACTGCTGAGAAAAATTAAATAAGACCTAAATAGATACACCATGTTCATGATTCAGACTATTGTTAAGATGTCAATTGTCTCCCAAATTTATATATAGATGCCATGCACTTCCAATTAAAATTCTAGCAGGCTTTTTGGTATAAATATTTGGTATAATTCAACTCTAAAACTTATATGGAAATGCAAAGGATCTAGAACAGCTAAAACAATTTTGAAAAAGATCAGAATTAGAGAACGTACACTACTTTATCTCAAGAATATTATCAAGTTACAGTAATCAAGACAGTGTAGTATTGGTGTAAAGACAGACACCAAGATCAAAGAAACAGAACAGTTAATCTAAAAATATAACCATACATATATGATCAATTGATTTTTGACAAAGTTAGCAAGGCAGTTCAATAGGAAAACTGATAACTTTTTCAAATATATGATATAGGAACAAGGATAGCCATATGTTTAAAAACATACTTCACACTACATCGAAAAACAAAATCAAAATGGATCAGAGACCTAAACATAGGAACTAAAATTATAAAACTTCTAGGAAAAAATACAAGCCTAGTAACTGTGGGTTTGCAAATATTTCTTAAATATATCACAAGCAAGAACTACAAAAGCAAAAATTAATATATTCAACTTCACTAAAATCAAAAGACATGAAAATTAAAAGGAAAGCCACAGAAGAGGAGGTAACATTTGCAAAATATATAGCCAACAAAAGATTTGCATCTAGTATATGCAGAAAACAACCAACCTAAGTTTTCTGAATGGACAAAGATTTGGATACTACCCCAAAGGAGATACAGATAACAGATAAGAATGTGAAGAGATGGGGCGCCTGGGTGGCTCAGTCGTTAAGCGTCTGCCTTCGGCTCAGGTCATGATCCCAGGGTCCTGGGATCGAGTCCCACATCGGGCTCCCTGCTCGGCAGGAAGCCTGCTTCTCCCTCTCCCACTCCCCCTGCTTGTGTTCCTGCTCTCGCTATATCTCTCTCTGTCAAATAAATAAATAAAATCTTAAAAAAAAAAAAAAAGAATGTGAAGAGATGTTCAAAATTCCTACTCATTAGGGAAAAGAAAATTAAAAGCACAATGAGATACCACACATATTAAAATGGCGAAAATTAAATGACCATACCATACCAAGTCTTCACAAGAATGTGGAGAAACTGGAATTCTCATGAAGAGCTGGTAGGAATATAAAATTGGACAACTACTCTGGAAAACAGTTTGAGAGTTTCTTAAAAAGTCAAACATACATCTGACCATAGAACCCAGCCATTCCATACCTATGTATTTACCCAAAAAGAAAATGCAAGTACAAAAAGAAAAATGAAAACATATATCCAAAGTCTTGTGACCAAATCTTCACCTTTATTTTTAATAGTTGCAAACAGAGGGCACCTGGGTGGCTCAGACGGTTAAGCGTCTGCCTTCGGCTCAGGTCATGATCCCAGGGTCCTGGGATCGAGTCCCGCATCGGGCTCCCTGCTCCTTGGGAGCCTGCTTCTCCCTCTGCTTCTCTCTCTCTCTCTCTCTCTCTCTGTCTCTCATGAATAAATAAATAAAATCTTTAAAAAAAAAAAATAGTTGCAAACAGAAAACATCAATATGTTCATCAAATAAATGACTAAACAAATGGTAGTACATTCATACAATCAATTACTTATTCATTGAAAGGAAAGACCTACTGATATATGCACATGAATAAATCTCAAAATATTCTGCTAAGTTACAGAAGCCAGACGCCCACAGCCCCCCAGCAGAATACATACTATATAATATATACAGTAACGAAGAACGAAGATGCTAGTTTTATTAAGTTCACCTTTTGGTCAACTGTTCATCCCCAAACTAGTTTACAACCAGTTATATTTAATATTGTAACTGTATAAATCAATGATACATGAGTGCAAATGTAAGAGGGCTGTTGCTTCCATGAAAATCAAATTGGATACTCTGGGAAGACCAAGTAAAAATGGCTCTTGAATTAGATATTGACAAGACAACTGCAAAAAACTTGAGAAAAAAATCTGGAGATCTAGGCTGCTTTGCAAAGGTATTCGGTTTCTTTTGTTACATATTAAAGAAGCCCAAAGTGGAAAATACAGACTATCGTAAGTGTGCTTTATAAAACAAATGTGAAACTCCCATAAATAGATTCATAGTCAAAGAAAAAAATTTCTTTTATATTTTTGATATGTGCATGAATGAATGCACTTACAGATTCTAACTTAAAATATTTAAGGTACAATTCCCATATGCATCAAACAACAAAACAGGAGCTTAGCCCCAATGAATAAGAAGGGTTTCCAAGGGGGCGCCTGGGTGGCTCAGTTGGTTAAGCGACTGCCTTCGGCTCAGGTCATGATCCTGGAGTCCCTGGATCGAGTCTCGCATCGGGCTCCCTGCTCGGCGGGGAGCCTGCTTCTCCCTCTGACCCTCCCCCCCCCTCTCTCTCATTCTGTCTCAAATAAATAAATAAAAAATCTTTAAAAAAAAAAAAAAAAAGAAGGGTTTCTAAGGTCTTTGTTTTGTTTTGTTTTGTTTTGTTTGACAGAGAGAGACAGCAAGAGAGGGAACTCAAGCAGGGGGAGCTGGAGAGGGAGAAGCAGGCTCCCTGCCGAGCAGGGAGCCCAATGTGGGGCTCGAGCCCAGGATGCTGGGATCATGAACTGACCTGAAGGCAGACGCTTAATGACTGAGCCACCCAAGCGCCCCATAGAGGTCTTTTGAGTTTACTTTTTTCCCCTGATACACTCCTGAAAAAGATGGATGCACAAAACCAGAAAGAAGAAAATACCATACAAGCTCGCCATCCAAATATAACCCTTGTAAATATCCAGTAACGTTGATTCACTTTTTTCCTATACTTTTATTAAACAGTAATCTTAACATATAAATACTATTGTATTTGCCTCTTCCCCTTAACTTTACAAACATGTTAGTTCTCCCATATCACTGAAAAAAAATTGCTATTTCAAAGACTTGCATCTGGCCCAGGCTTTTAAAATTACAGAAGCCACACATGTACATACTAACGGCTATCCATACTGAGGTAAAAAGAGAGTCATTTATTTCTCTTCCTGAATTGAAAATTAGAAATTAAAGATAATATGCATTAAGAAAAGCTAAAAACTGGATAATAAATAATTGCTACTTTAAAAACAAGGCCTGCCCTATTATTTCTCCCCTTTATTCTCATTTATTATCTCAGTTTATTTAAATCTACAACAGCAGCTTCTCAGAAAGACTGAGACAACCAGAAAATCGCTGCTAACTCAAATAACCTGTGGCATTATCAAAGCACTTCCCACTTCAAAGGAGAACAGTATAAACAATTACCTATATGGAGTTCCTAAAACACCCTCATTTATGTGTCAAGACAGAAATATATTCTGACATCTTATGCCTGATGTCTAACTGCCACTTTTCCATGTTTGCATTCCAGGGAATCAATGAAATAAATATGATAAAGATGACAGGAATGGTTAATGATGTCAACTAGGAAGCAAAGAACAAGTACAGCTGAAATGTCCAAAAATGTGGGTACTGCCCGTAATTGCTGTTTATTTAATGGTCTTCATTTTCTTTTTTCTCTCTTTAAGATTTTATTTATTCATTTGAGAGATAGAGAGCACAAGCAGGGGGAGAGGCAGAGGGAGAGGGAGAAGCAGGCTCCCCGAGGAGCCGGGAGCCCGACACAGGGCTTGATCCCAGGACCTGGAGATCATGACCTGAGCCGAAGGCAGACGCCCACCCAGGAGCCCCAATGGCCTTCATTTTCTTATGCTCTAGTTCCACGTAACAAGAGTAATGGCACATTTCAAAATTATATGACTGAATAATGCTACTATTCAATACCACAAAACCCTTCTCCTACCAAGTAGTTTAGCCTGTTGATTACCAAAAATTTGTTCTAAGCTCAACTTTCATGATTCTACATAAATTTCAAAGTTTAACTGCCTTCTGAAACTTAAAATACAAGGAAGAGTATTTTCCAGTTATTTCCCAAATTGTCTAAAATAAGCACTACTTTTGGAATCCAAAGAAAATTTATTCTCATAGAATATATTATGGCACAAATATAGTCACTCAGCTAAGATACAAACTACTACATATTTCTATACATGCATTTTGTGGCTACATATACACTTTTGTTGATAAACACTAAAGCTGATATATAGAATCAGAGATAATGCATTTAGTAAAGTCCTATTTCAGAAGCATTTTTATTTACTTCAGAACATAAACATCCACATTTCCAGTAAGAAAGATGTCTTTTAGTTCCAAATGACCATACTCACAGCAGGGCATGGACTAACCATGCAGAATATAAGGTAAGACTGTAACAATAAAATCTTTACTTTCACTTCTGACTACATTAGAATGTAATAAACAACAAATCTCCATCACTTGTTTCTTTAAGAAAGGAAAAAAAATCCAGTAACTGTTTTGCTTTACAATAAATTTAGAATAAATTTTTTTTGCTGATTACTAAATCAGTTACTTAAAGTAAAAGGCACTTTAAAGAGGTTTACTTGGTCTCATAAAATGATCCAATCTAAAGGCTTAATTTAGAGCCACATATAAAGTAACACTAAAGACTAGTCTTTTAGAATACTCATCTTTAAAAGTTTAACAGTTCTTGAATTTACAAAATTTTTTACATTAAACCCAGAAATAGGATTAATTCTAAGGATATAGATCTAGGTTATTATTCCTTCCCATAAGTCCCAATCCATACAAAACAGTGTTTAAATTATCATGAAGATCCTCCCTCGTATTACTTCTTTGCTTTGCAGCATCTTTTGAGTTAGAAAGCACAATTAACAGAACTGTTCTCTATATGGAAAGATTTGTTATACCTGTCCCCTTATACAAATATGTTGCTTTCCACAGGCAAAATCTAATCTTGAAGGGTGAAAAAGGGGGAGAATAAACAGTAACATGGCTCCTCTTCATTTTCATTTTAAATGGCCACCATGAAAAGAGCTGGGTTTCAGACATTCTATTAGCAAGGATGCACTCATTTAATTTTTTCATGTGGTGTAAAGCTGAAAAAAAAAAAGTCTGGAAAGGGAATTCCTATGAATCATAGACTTTTTTTTACGCAGTATTTCATTTAACATATTCCCTAACATACAGTATTATAAAATTTAGCCAATTATAATCTATTCAATGATGATGATGGAAATACATAATGTCCAATGGATGATATATTTATCATCTTGATACTCTAGAAGAACTAAGTAATACACAAGCTCTCTTCAGGAAGTTAATTTGTTTTGAAGGAAAAAGGTTTATCTGTTTAGGCATATTTGGTGGGCACTTTTTCTCTATTTAACACAGCTAATGCCTATCTGTCCAAAAATACTAGAAGGAGGCACAGATAAAAAGAAAATGGGCTTTCCATTTTTATTTTAAAAATAATAACTGCTGGGCACCTGGGTGGCTCAGTCATCAAGCATCCGCTTTCGGCTCAGGTCATGGTCCCAGGGTCCTGGAATCGAGCCCCGTATCGGGCTTCCTGCTCAGCAGGAAACCTGCTTCTCCCTCTGCCTGCCGCTCCCCCTGCTTGTTTTCTCACTCTTGCTGTCTCAGACTCTGTCAAATAAATAAAATCTTTAAAAAAAATAAATAAAATCTTTAAAAATAATAATAATAATAACTACTGTAAAAAGCAAATGCAACTCAAAATAGATTAAAGACTTAAATGTAAAACTTGAAACTATAAGACTCCTAGAAGAAAACTTAGGGGAAAAGCTTCATGACACTGGTCTTGGCATTGATTTCTTAGCTACAATATCAAAAGCACAGGCAACAAAAACAAAAATAGAGGGGCGCCTTGGTGGCTCAGTCGGTTAAGTGTCCGACTCTTGATTTCAGCTTGGGTCATGATTTCAGGGTTGTGAGACTGAGCCCCACGCTGGGCTCAGTGATGGGCATGGAGCCTGCTTGAGATTCTCTCCCTCTGCCCCTCCTCCCACCACTCGGACACGTGCGCGCCATGTGCACTCTCTCTGTAAAAAAAAAAAAAAAAAAAGGGAAGAAAAGCAAAAATAGACAAGCCAGACTACAACAAACTAAAAATCTTCTGCACAGCAAAGGAAATAATTAACAGAGTAAAAAAGCAACCTTTGGAATGGAAGAAATTACTTGGCAAACCATATATCTAAAGGAACACCTATAACTCAGCAGCAAAAATACAAAAGCCCAATTAAAAAATGGATAAAAGACTTGAATAAACACTTCTCCAAAAACATACAAAAGGACGAGAGGTATAAGAAAAGATGCTCAACATCACTCAGCATCAGAGAAATACAAATCAAAACCAGAGATGTATCACTTCACACCTGTTAGGGTGAACATAATTTAAAAAAAAATAGTAAGTGTTAATGAGAATGTGGAGAAACTGGAATTCTTGTACACTGTGGGTAGGAATATACAATGGTATAGCCACTATGGAAAACACTACTGAGGTTCCTCAGAAAATTAAACAGAGAAGTACCACATGATCCAGCAATCCTACTTTTGGGTATTTATCCAAAAGAATTGAAATCAGGTTCTTGAAGAGGTATTTGTACTCACACGTTCACTATAGCATGATTCATAATAGACAAGAGGTAGAAACAACCTAAATGTCCATCAGTGGATGAATGAATAAAGAAAATGTGGTATATACATACAATGGAATACTATTTAGTCTTGATAAAAGGAAATCCTGTCACACACAACAATATGGATGACCCTGGGGGATGTTATGCTAAATGAAATAAACCTGTCACAGAAGGACAAATACTGCATGATTCCCACTTATATCAAGCATCTAAAGTGGTCAAACTGACAAAAACAGAAAGTAGAATGGTGGCTGCCAGGGGCTGGGAGATGGGAAAATGGGTCGTTTTAGTTCAGTGGGTACACAGTTTCAGTTATGCAAGATAAAAAAATGTTCTAGAGATCAGGTATACAATAATCATGCTTATAGTTAACAATAATGTACTACACACCCAAAAATTTTGTTATGAGGGTTAAAAAAAAAAAGGCTCATGATTATTTTTGCCAATTCACTTTTTCCATTGGAAATTTAAAAACAATTTACAATTGTATACAATAGGAATTTTATTAAAATTATAGATTAATTTGAGAGGGGGGAAAAAGCAATTTATTCAAGTGGTTCAAATATTAAGAACAACAAAAAGTCTTGAGAGGTCTTGTTCCATCTGCCAAATTTCCATTCTTCACAATATGTAAGCAATATTATTAGTTATCCCTTCAGAGATCTTATATAAATAGGAGCAAAAACAAGTATCTCTTTTTGACACAAATATTAGGATAATATATACTTTACACCTTGCCTTTATTTCTTTTTTAACTTAAACATATCTTGGGATTTTTCCATATCAAAACAAAGACCTTCCTTGTTCCTTTGTTTTCTTTTGTTTCCTTTGTAAATCAGCACAGTACTTCACTATGTAGATGTACCATAATTTATTCAATCAATCCTACTGATGGGCATTTGGCTGGTTTCTGTTTTTTAGTCATAATAAAAATATCTTGGTATAATGTGGCATATACATCAAGTTATGGAACTTTTCAGATCCTTAAGAACAGTAGAAAGCTTTGGGTACAGAAACCCTTTTTTCATGAAACCCTTCAATAAATTTTTTCTCTTATCTATAAAATGGAGGGTTGGGGCTGGATTATAGCTCTACGGTCTCTATAATTTTTACCGGACTTTGCATAACATCTGTCACATACAATATTTTTAGCTTTAGTTTTATGAACTTCAATTAATTTTCTTGAGCTTATGCTTTCATTTGACACAATTTTGAATTTTTTCATGACAATAACCTTAAAAGTAAATGTCAGAATAATATACAAGAGTAGTTTAATTACTTACATGTAGATTGAGCTTCCAGGATGGCACACCCAAACCCAATATAAAATGCATGGACTATTAATTACGGTATGTGCTTAAGATAATTATTTCAGTGGTAGGGATGGATATACACATCCATATTTTCAATACATTTCACGATTTTCCTTTGTCATAAAAGACTCATTATGAGATAATTGCTGGATGTTAAGAGCACAGCATATTGTCATAGAACAGACCAAAGACCCTCTGATCAAAAGAATGATCATGACAAAACCAAACATAATTTGATAACTTTTTAAACCATAATATTGAGAGAATAAAGTTTATATCTATTTATAACTAAAACACCATTGGTTAAAATAAAGTATATTTATCACTAATGCTACAAAGCTTTTGTCTATCATTCTTCTCCCATAAAAGCATCCAAAATCAAATTCTACTAGATGAATTGAACACTGACCAAGAAACAAGCTCCCAATGTTAAATAAGAGGCCACAAAAATATATAAACAGTAGTATCTCAATTTTTACACACACACACACACACACACAATATGTTGTAAGTACAAACTGGTACAAATCACAGAGGGCAACTTCGCAATATAAAGATGTGCATCCTGTGCCAAGCAATTTTATTTCTAGGCACCGACTAGAAAAGCATTTGCTCATGTGTACAAAGAAACACGAACAATAATGCTGACAGCTGAATTGCTTATAATTGTAAAAAAAAAAAAAAAAAAGATAGAACCTAAAAGTCCATCAGAGGGAGAATAAATGAAAGACAGTACATATAAGCTCCACCATAGCTAACAAAACTGGATTTAGAAATATCACCATGGCTAGCTATCAGAATTGAGTGAAAATGCAAGCTGTATACAGAATGATGCATACAGTATGATAAACATCTCTGCAAATAAGAAACATTTTTTCTATGGTTACATACATGTGAGTGAAAATATTTACCAAAAAATAGTAGATATATACACATCCAATATATAATTACTTCTAAAAGGGAGACGGGGATCAGAATTAGAGATGGTCATCAAAAGGAACTTTAGCTTTATCTGAAATTTCTAAATTTAAGAAATAATTTATGTAATTTTTAAAATGTAACTATGGCTGGGGGCACCTGGATGGCTCAGTCGTTAAGCGTCTGCCTTTGGCTCAGGTCATGATCCCAGGGTCCTGGGATCCAGCCCCGCATCGGGCTCCCTGCTTAGTAGGAAGCCTGCTTCTCCCTCTCCCACTCCTCCTGCTTGTGTTCCCTCTCTTGCTGTCTCTCTCTCTGTCAAATAAATAAAAATCCTTAAAAAAAAAAAAAAAATGTAACTACGGCGAAAAGTCTGGAAGTAAGTATGCTGAAGCGTTAATATTTCACAATTCTGAGAGAATAAATTTATTAATAAATTAATAAATTTATTAATTCATACTTTTCTGTATTCTTTTAATTTTTAAAATATTTTTTAAAAGAAAAATATAGAGTAAAACTTATGTACAGATTAGGCCAGAGAGTTTTATTTTACAATTACAAACATGCAGAATAAATAGAATGAATAGAAAACATTTTAACTTGTGCTTTTCAACAGCAAGCTATGTTGAATAATTACAACAGTTATCCAATGCACAAACCACCTTAGTAGCATCCTCCAATGGCTGTCGTACATCCTAGGGAGACATTTTCCACTTTTGGACCATAAGCAAACTATCACCAAGATAGTCACTCTTCAAAATATTATATAATTAGTAAACATTCAGGTACCTCTTCTACCAGAAGATGAGGACATTCAAATGACAAAAAAAAAAAGCAGAAGCTGTGAGCAGATAAATAAAATGTCAGTATCTGTGAATGTGATAAATTAAATAATCAGAGAAATAAATCAATTTATATTATTCATTTCATTAGAAGAGGAAAAAACCACTTCAATTACCAACATGTATAATGTGTCATTTAACAAATATTGTTGGGAAATGATGTGATATATATACAAGTGAATTTTCCAGATAACTAGAACTCAACCTTTTAAAATCAAAACCTTTCAATTTAACCATTCTGATGAAAATCCCTCAAAAATTACATACTTCCCTATGGTTTAAAACCACATTGAATATAACCAAGTTATATTCATATTGAACATAACCAAAGTTTTCTTTGAAAGCTACAGGTCAGCATTCATTCATTCACTCATTTATTCAGCAAATTAGACCTGTCTTCATAGAATTTGCAATCTAGATACTCTAATCTTGATATTAAATAGTCTGATTAAGGTAATTTTACTATTGATCAACTTAATTAAAAATAAAATTCTATATACTAGAAATTTTTAAGCACTTTTTCACTTCATTTCAGTATTCCACTTTT
Organism: Neomonachus schauinslandi; assembly: GCF_002201575.2. NCBI lineage: Eukaryota > Metazoa > Chordata > Mammalia > Carnivora > Phocidae > Neomonachus > Neomonachus schauinslandi. The sequence goes on along the minus strand of NC_058406.1, from coordinate 71,565,812 downwards.
TCCCTAAATAAATCTTCTAGCCAAACTGTTACGTCCCCATAACCTAGTTCATGTTTTCATATCCTTGAGCTTTTGCTCAATATTCACTCCACTTGGAATATTGTCCCTCCAACCGCTGTCAAGAACCTACTCATCCTTCAAAGACCATCTCAAAGTCCAACTATACTATGAATGGTATTTCTTATTTTCCCAGTTACATCAACGGTGCTAAAAATCTAAGATACTCCCTTTCCTCAACAACTTGTTTTATTTCCTAAATAACAGTACTGGAAGTTGAATTGTATTTATTATATTTTTTAATTTTTTTTTTAGAGGGGAGGAGGGGCAGATGGAAAAGGGGAGAGGGAGAGAGGGAGGGGATGGAGAGAGAAAAAGAGAATCTTAAGCAGACTCCATACCCAGCGCAAGCCGATCTCACAACTCTGAGATCATGACCTGAACCAAAATCAAAAGTCAGACACATAACCGACTGAGCCACCCAAGCACCCTGGGAAGCTGAATTTTAAATCCTTCTGGGAAAAAAGATTTACACAACAAATATTCATTTATTTCAAACTAATCAGTCACTAGGTCACACTCAGGATCCTCACTTATAAAATATATATAATGCCAAACTGGCAAAGTTATTATAAAACTTGTAATATATATAGCAACAATGGTATATACTAGATGCATGAAAAATTGATAAATATAATCTACACTACAAATGGAAAACCAAGTCGAGAAGCTACTTGCCAAATTATCACGACAATATCATTCTTTCACGGGCATGTAGGACCATTAGAAAATCTGGGCCATGGAACTCAACTAGGTGGTATGTCTAATAGAAAAAAATAATTTGCAACAGGGGCTCACTCATCTATCTGAGTACATGGAAGGTCTGAATCCTAAAGGAGAATGAGTTTTTCAAGAAAAAACTTATTTTTAAAAAAATGTTTAGAAGTAATGCTTAAAATACGAATAGGTCGATGCCACTGTTGAAAATTATTCCTATTGCTGCTGGAACAAATTACCACAAATTTAGTGGCTCAGAAGAACAGAAATTTATTATCTTATAATTCTGGACATTAGAGGTCCTAACATCAAGGTCTTTGCAAGGTTACATTCCTTCTGGAGGCTCTAGGGTAAAATCCACTCCCTAGAAGCTTCATGCAGCTTCTAAGAGCTCTCTGTATTCATTCTTAGACTCATGGCCTTGGCCTCTGCCTCTACCTCCCCCTTCCAAGCTAGCATCATAGCATCTTCAAATATCTGATTATGACCTCTGATTCTACCTTCTCATCTCTTTCTCTATGACACTTCTGCGTCCCTCTTAAAAGGATCACTGGAATTACACTGAGATTACCTAGATAATACAGGATAATCTCCAGATCTCAAAATGCTTAATTTAATCATACCCGTAAGTCTCTTTTGTCATGTAAAGTAACATATTCACAGGTTCTGGGGCCTATTATTCAATCTACCACAATGGATATTTTTATCTCTTTATTTTTATAAAGATTACTGACACTTTAATTCTTTGATCCAATTTTAAATAATCTTTTAAAAGGAAAAACTTACTACAAATACTTGGTAAAACTAATAGTTTCTCAACTGATAGAATTCAAAAGGCTTTTGAAAGTTCAAGATTCTCGCAAAAGATTTTGATTTCTTAAAGCCTTATTCTACTAGCCTGACACATTATATTTGCATTTTTGAAAATTTAAGTGGTCACACTTATTAGCATATTTACAACTTGAGGATAATTTTAGTGAATAATTTAAAATCCCATAATGAAAAGAATTACAACTGCTTGAAGAATAAAATTATTAATCCATTATTAATTTATTTTCTCCCCTTTGGAATCTGAGAAAACCATACATAATAGTTACCCTGGAAGCCACAGATCACAGAAATTAAAGGGGGGGGGGGGAGAACCTAACTGCTCTAGAATAATGATTTTCCAAGTGTACAATATACTGGTTATTTTCCTATAATACTAATATTTCCAATCTCAAAGAGCTTACATTTTCATTTGTCATGGAATAGTAACTTACTATGACTGTCTTCACTGGTATCTCATTAAGTCATTCTTACAACAAATCCTATTTTTGTTTTAACACCTTGAAGCAAATTAAATGTAGGCGGTCTACTCAGTTTTTAGATTTAATCAAGATTAAGAACTACTTCCCTCTTAAAAGGAGCAAGAGAAAAACAACTAGTTATGAACAAGGAAATCCCCATAAGATTACTAGCTGATCTTTCAGCAGAAAACTTTACAGGCCAGAAGAGAGTGGCCTAAAAGAGTTCAACATCCAACCAGCCTTACAAGAAATGTTAAAGGGACCTATTAAATGGGCAGTAGGGGTGGGGGGGGCAGACCATAAATAAAAATAAGAAAATTATGAAAGAAAATATCTCATTGACAAAGGTAAACACATAGAAAAGGTAGATCAAGCATCTATACAGCTAGTATAGGGGTTATAAGACAAAAGTAGTAAAAATATCTAGATCTACAGTAATTAGTCAAGGAATACAGAAAATAAGATGTAAAATATAATACCAAAACCATAAAATGTAAGGGAAGGGCAGTAAAAATGTAGTGCTTTGAGAATGTGCTTGAACTTAAGAGACTACCAACTTAAAATAGACTGCTATATACACAGGATGTTATATATGAACCTCTTGGTAACCACAAATCAAACACATATAATAGATGCACAAAAAATAAAGAGAATGGGGGGCGCCTGGGTGGCTCAGTTGGTTAAGCGACTGCCTTCGGCTCAGGTCATGATCCTGGAGTCCCGGGATCGAGTCCCGCATCGGGCTCCCTGCTCGGCAGGGAGTCTGCTTCTCCCTCTCCCACTCCCCGTTTGTGTTCCCTCTCTTGCTGTGTCTTTCTCTGTCAAATAAATAAATAAAATCTTTAAAAAAAAAAAATAATAAAATAAAGAGAATGGAATACAAACATAACACTAAGGAAAGTCATCAAATCACAAGGGAGGAGAGCAAGAAAAGAAAAAAGAAAGGGATAACTACAAACACAACCAGAAAACAATTGACAACATGGCAATGAGTACATAAGGGCACTTCATACTCGTACTGCAGGGTCTTAGTAATGTAATTACCATATGACTCAGTCATTTAACTCCAGCAGAAAATTCATATTCCCCCCTAGCAAAGATTCTTCATTACTTACTATTCCTGAACATCTGATGGGGTTGTTGTAGCTCATTCTAGTTTGCCAAATATGTGTCAATAACCCCCTTGAAGAATATTTATGAATAAAATGATACAATGTCTGAGATATGGTACCAGGGGAGGTATAAATGAAGTAAGATTGTATTTGAGTTCATATTGCTGTAACTTGGTGATAAGTAAACAGGGCTTCATTTTACTATGCAAAACGATTCAAAAATATACATAATCTCAGCTTTCCTAATTTATTGAAACATTTAAACAATGGCATTTATCATTATTATTTTTTAATCTAGAGGCTCATCATAATTAGAAGACTGTGTTTACAACACACTAAATGGATTAGAAAAACCAAAGACTGAGAATGAGTCAGATGAAAGGGAGAAAATTATTTTTATAAAGGGCAGTCATCACAGATGGTCAAATGGAACCAGCTGTTCATCCATAAAATCTGTGGGAGTTAATCTGGAGCCTATTCAAAACTTTTAATTACACTGGTCTTCCAATATATACATTTCATTGCTTTTTAGGCCAAGAATATGTGTTATTGGGACTACCTTTGTTATCAAAATAATTGGGGAAAAAACAGCAACAAAATGAAAGGAAAAGGAAAATGCATTCTTATTCAAAATAAGAACTCAGAATAGATAAACAACAGGACCATAAATAAAAAGGATCCTAACTACTTTGGAAATTAACCCCTGATAGTAAAGAGCTATCCTAGCCAATCTAGAATAACCTACAACAATCTATATTTGCTCTGAGATAAAGCAAATAATTTCCCATAAACATCTATAAGAAAATCAAAGTAACAAAGTTTCAAATGTATCAGTTTAACAGAAACAGAGATGACCTTAACTCTGTGTCTTAAAAATTAATAGTTCAGGGGCACCTGGGTGGCTCAGTCCCTTAAGCGTCTGTCTTCCGCTCAGGTCATGATCCCAGGGTCCTGGGATCCAGCCCCACATCAAGCCCCACATCGGGCTCCCTGCTCAGCGGGGAGCAGGCTTCTCTCTCTCCCTTTGCCTGCTGCTCCCCCTGCTTGTGCTCGCTTGAGCGCTCTCTCTCTGTCAAATAAATAAAATTAAAAAAAAAAAGTTAGTAGTTCAAATTAGAGCTCAACATTCAGCTCCATTTTTTACCTTTAACATATAAAATTACGCAGAGTTGGGAAAGAGAACTGACATACCACAGTTACTCTAAAATAAATGAATTTTTTTCCAGTACTATTTATAGTACTAATATCTTATTCAAATATAAAGAAGTATATAAATTTATAAGTTTCATGTCATACAATCAATTTTAGTTTTTCTGTAATAGTCAAAGCTTTCTCATGAGCCTGGTATTCTCAGTCCACTCACGAACAATCCTTTTGGTATGAGTTACTTGCAGAATAATGCTATTGATTAACTGATACATTTAAGAGCAACTATTTTCTTAATTTTCCTCAGCTGTCATTACTGGAGTCCTATTCAATAGATCACAGAATTTTTTACACTTTAAAACTGACCTGCAATCATTTTTAATAATTAACCATGTGTAATTCAATTATCTCTTGTGACAATGAAGAAAGAATGGTGCACTGAAGCAGTAAATTATGCCATAAAATATTAGAATTATAATATCATGGTTGCAGAGTGGAACATTTTCCATTTTAGAGGACTAACACCTAAACTTTTTCATTTGTCCTTTAAAAAATTGTCACCCAGTATTTTTAACCTTTCAAACTTAACCATTTCCATTATCTAAATAACATTCTTCTGTTTATTATGATTTTAATCAATATTGCAATAACAATTTAATTTGCAAAAGCAAATTTCAGACAACTATATAGTGAATATTCAGCCACAATTCAAGAACTAGGAAAGATCATCGAGAAAGTGCTACTGGAAGTGCTCATTTGAGAGCAGATAAGGAAGGCAGATAAGGACCCTGTGCCTCAGTGTAAATTAAATTCACTACTTCCTAATCAACAAACTCTCGCTACCAAAAAAATTTTTTTTTCAGCCTAATTCAATAGTGCACTAGTGCTCTAGCTGATTTACATTCTGGCACAAGCTCCACACGTCCTCTTGGACTGGTAATAAACAGACTGGCAGGCAATCCGTGGACCACACCAAGTTGCACTGTCTTATAGATCATCTAGTTCAGTGGTTCTCCATCTTGAACCCATAGGAGAATCAACTAGGAAGTGCTAGAAAACATCAACATCTGAGCTTTGTTGCAGATTCTGATTTAATTGGTATTGGCTGGGGCATAAGTATTTTTGCTGATCTAGGCTCATCCCATTCTGCACATGAGAACACTGAGGCTTAGAGAACTACTTATTCCCAGTTTATGAGACCTGAGAATCCAAGAACTAACATTACAATATACTTTCCACTACACCCCAAACATAAGATTAGTTACAATTATTATAGCACCATTTTACATTCAGGACATTTTAAGAATGGTAACGTCTGTGAATTTTTTGTTTCTTACTATTGAAATAAAGGATAATAAATATAAGGGAAGCATGACGTGGTTAAATTTAGGCTACCTAAATTTAAGTTAAACTTAGATTATCTACCTTAAGATACAAATAAATTTCGGGGCGCCTGGGTGGCTCAGTTGGTTAAGCGACTGCCTTCGGCTCAGGTCATGATCCTGGAGTCCCGGGATCGAGTACCGCATCGGGCTCCCTGCTCCGCAGGGAGTCTGCTTCTCCCTCTGACCCTCCTCCCTCTCATGCTCTCTGTCTCTCATTCTCTCTCTCTCAAATAAATAAATAAAATCTTTAAAAAAAAAAAAAAAGATACAAATAAATTTCTGTTACCAGAGAAAAATCCAAAAGGGGTATTACTAAATTAAATACTCTGGGCTTTTCTTTAAAATACTGACTTATTAATTCTTGAGCAACAACCTATTAGCAAATTAACTTGTTTTAATGTCAAATGAACAACATATTTTTTTTTCTAATTTGAAAAGATCCTATGAGCATCAAAGGCAAATGGACCTTTTTTCTTTCTCTCCTGATTTTAATGCTCACTGTGAAAACAGCCAACCAGCTCATCCTGGTCACTGATGAGGATGTTTTAAGTAAGGACCCCAGGGCTTTGTAACTCTTTCTGTAAGGCCTATAAACCAGCAAAAGCATAGATGGGAACAAGCTAGAACAAATATTTGTAACTGCAGGAATGCTCTGCTTCCTCTGCATTTGAAAATAAAACTGTATACATATTTGTTTTCATTTTTACTGAATTACTTTTCTTCTAGGGCATGAAACCAAAAAGTAGTGTATATATTATAAGTGAAACAGAATTCTACTTATAAGATCAGTATATTTAAAACTGGTCTTGATCCATCTGTATGTGTCCTTCAGAAATGTTCCTTCACCTTTCAGAGCTTCAGCTTCCTAATCTGGATAAATCTTCTAGCCACTTTTCCTAACATCATCTTTCCGCCCTAGAGGAACTGGATACATCTCTCCTTTTTATTTTAGCCTCCAATATACAGAGAGCTATCTCATTCTAATGAGGCTACATGGAACCATTAAAGAAGAATACAAGGTAGCATATAACCAAGTATTCAACTGTATGGTTCAGACAGTAAAAGTTATACATTTCAGAAGAAAGGGGGACCAACAAGAACTAGGACTGCCTTGTACATGAAGATGGGTTCCTACCTGGGCTTTGAAAAATGAGTAAAATTTTAAGATGGAGGAAAGCAATGAAGCAGGGTGTATTAGTCTGCTAGGGCTGCTATAACAAAATACCAGACTGTGTGGCTTTAACAATATACATCTTTCCTCATGGTTCTGGAGGCTGGGAAGTCCAAGTTCAAGGTGCTGCTGATTTGGTTCCTGTGAGAGCTCTATTTCTGGCTTGAAGATGGCCATCTTCTTGCTGATGGGAAGAGTTCTCTGGTGTGTTTTTCTATTTTTAAGAGGGCACTAAATCCTATCATGAGGGCCTACCCTCATGACCTCATATAAAACTAATCATCTCTCAAACACCCCATCTCTAAATATAATCACATTGGGGTTAGGGCTTCAAAATACGAATTTTGGAGGGGCACAATTCAGTCCGTGGCACAGTATTCCATCAGAGAAGAATAACATTAGTGAAAGCGTTGAGGTGATAATGAATCGGCATGTTAATGGAATGAAGCAGAGACCTGATTCTTTAGACCCAATGAACCTTAGGATACAATAAATCCCAAGAAATTCAAGGGATACAAAGAATGGGATCAGATTATGGAAGACCTAGAAAGCTAGCTTAAGATTTGACTATGCTAGAAATAAGGAGACACCAAATGTTACAAACCAAAGCAGTGACAAAAGGAAAACATTCTTTAAGACTAGCATGGCAAAACTAAAGCTTGGCTTGCAGTAAGAGTTACAAAAAATACCCCCAACAACTTTAAACCAACATGTGCCCATAGTTAACTCAGTACACAGGGGCCCTAGAGACTCAGGAGTTGAGGTGGCCTAGGGATAGGTATGAATTGAGATGTAAACCACACTGTAACCTGTAATTTTGTATCAGATATTAAGGAAGTTATAGAACAACGTGAAAGTTGAAAATCTGGAATAAGGACTCCTTGGACACTTTATTGTTTCACAATCATTGTTTTTGATTGACTTCTCTCAAACATCATCATCCTCATCCTATCATCATCAAAACAAAACAAACAACCAAGTACCCCTTGTACCCACCCCCCCATCCCCCCATCACAATGAATTTAATATTAAAAAAAAAAAAAAAAACACACTTGGGAAGGTTTAGTTCTCATGTCCGAAGACAGTATAATCCAGTTATTTCAACCAGGAATAGAACACTAGAGCAAATTTTGTTACCTTTGTAGAAAACAGCTTCTGATTTCAGCAGAGGTTAAAAAACAAACAAACCCACCAACTATACTTTTTAGCTGAAACTTATTTTTCAGTAGAAAAATAATAAAAGAATGGTGGCAGTAAACTTCAGAATTATAAGCTTTCCTGTTTTTACAGTAGTTTTTCTTTTCAATATAATCCTTTTCAACCATGGAGTCTAAAAATGATGGGCCAATATTACCTTTAGCCCTGGAAAGAGCAACAATATTTCAGTCTGTAGGATGTTCCACTCAAATACAGTATATGCTCTTTAGGAAATCCTTTAAAATATGTTGCTATCCTCCCAAAATTAGGCTCTACAGGGTGTGTATATGTATCCAATATACAGTGTATTTCCCACTGTTAAAAATATCCAAAAGGGAAGTTTTAATTCACCTAATCTTTCCATTTATTTATAGGGTGGTAAACAAAACAATGTTGTCTGTTTCATGAGAAAGAATAGAGAGCAAAATCTCTTTAGAAAAATTCCCCAAACTGAGTATGCCAACCATAAAGGGCAAATGGTGTTATTTGTGGGAAGGCTCTTCCATGGCTATCCAAATTATTTTTTTAGAACAGAATTATTTTCTTCCCTTGGTAAAGCCTTTTGCAAGTAAACCAAATAAATAAAAGACAGGAAAATGTGGAAGTGCTCTGATTTGAAGGGTGATTCGAAGCCCAACAGGCTTCTACCCTGGCTCTCAGGACTGGCGGTGAAGCACATTTGTAGGACCCTGAGGTTACCTGGTACACGATCTAGAAATCACTGCGCAGATCTACCTCAGCTGAGAGTTTCATTTAGACTTCTGACATGAAAATCACCTGACTGGTAGAGATATCTGAACAGTCTACTTAAAGTTTTGGTTATTCTCTAGTGTTATCCTGTATTGTTCAGCCCTTCAAAGGAATCTTATTAGACCTGGCAGAAGTAGGAGGGAGGTAAGTTAACGCCAGAAAACAGCCAGATAGAATCTAAGGCAGTATTTAATATTTTAAAAACTTCTGTCCCATTCTGATAACCACAAGATTTTTTTCCCATTCTTCTCAGTTGAGAATCTAACTTTTCTTCCCCAGAAGTTACTGAATTTTACTCCTGTGGGTTGTATTACAAAACACTATCTTCTTAATTTTCATTTTCCCAGCATAAAATTATGCTATCATGTTAAATACGCTTTTCAAACAGTATCACCACCTATTTTGATCTATCCTAGGATATGATTCTAGTTGAGAAAGAATGATCTAAGTGCTATATGGTGACTTCTCATTCAGGTTTTTAAAATCATGCCTCTTGGGGCGCCTGGGTGGCTCAGTCGGTTAAGCGACTGCCTTCGGCTCGGGTCATGATCCTGGAGTTCCGGGATCGAGTCCCGCATCGGGCTCCCTGCTCGGCGGGGAGTCTGCTTCTCCCTCTGACCCTCCTCCCTCTCATGCTCTCTGTCTCTCATTCTCTCTCTCTCAAATAAATAAAATCTTAAAAAAAAAAAAAATCATGCCTCTTTCCAACAATTTTCAAACATGTTGTCTACTGTATGCTTCCCTTCCACTGATCAGTAGTAAAGTGATTTAATTACAGTGCTTATTTTACAAATCTCCAAGACACAGAGTAACTCAGGGCATAAAACCACAATAATTTAATTAAGCAATTATCCTTATCTGATAAATGAAAGCGGACCCTAAAGAAAGGGTGTGAAAGCAGCTCATGAGAATACTGGTTAGATAGAATTCCCGCTGGAGAAAAAAGGGTTAACACTTGGAGCTGTGTACAGTGCTGAAAATTGACACTGGCATTCTAATGGTATTCTATAACCAAAAATCTGCACTGTTCTCAACTAGTATTTTTTTTAAAAGATCTATTTATTCATGGGGGGGGGAGGGGCAGAGGGAGAGGGAGAGAGAAACCCAAGCACAGGACACAATCTCATGACCCTGTGATCAGACCTGAGACGAAATGAAGAGTCAGATGCGCTTAACCAACCGCGTCACCCAGATGCCCCTTAACTAGTATTAACTAATTGACCTTCCTCATCTTCATAGCTGGTGAAAACTTTTCAGTCTGTTTCAGACTATTACAAACACAGATAACAGTGCTGTGGAGGGTTTTCATTAATATAAATCAGAAAAACAAATTGATTTTAAATCTCACTATTAAAATCAACATACTAATAAATGGTTTCCATTAAATGTTAGGATTATTTTAATCAAGAATTTCCTGATCTCTGTACCTAGTATCTTTTTTTTTTCTTCTAAACTGGCAATTGAAGAGTCTAGTTTTATGCTGCCATTCATCCAGAGGCTGTAGTACAGGCTTCACACATCTAAAGCTGCCAAATATCCCCTAAACTCCACCCCTGAAATGCCTTTAACGTTAGGCATACAATCTTAAGCTCATAACTGATGACACGGAAAGATCAAAAAGAACTTCTAAGAAACTTTGCCAATTTGTTTTTTTATTTAATCAGATATTCCTTACTTAACAATTGCAACCAAACCATAAATTTTGAATAATTTTGTTAAATGCTTAGAATATTTGTTTTAATACTGTAAAACCTCCCTTCCTCAAATAAAGGAACTGAGGTATTTTAAAGGCAGTAAGACTATTTACTAACATTTATGTAACTTCTAACCAAGTCACACAATTCACCCAAAGCATTCCCTCAGGCAAAAGAAAAGGTGTTTCAAAAGTATGGTCATACCATATTTTTACAAGAGATGCATGCTAAAGCATGCTTAACAGCAACTACAAGATTGCTCATTAGAAGACAGGAACATATCTCAGTGACAGCAAGGGCCAACAGACAACTGTGGCTTCACTGGGAACTGTATAACTAACTGGAATGTAGTGGACGTGTCCAGTTGAAACATGTCTTCTTTGTATCAGCACATCTGGTATGGATTCCAGTATCTGGGGAAAAAAATTACTGTCTTCAAAAATACCAAACTATTATTAATAAAAAATACAATTGTGACCTATTGGTTCACTTCCGTAAAGAAGAACTTATGTTTTAAATCATAAAGACAGCCTTATCCCTATAAATCCACCCTGCTCTAACTGAAACAAACAAAAAACAAAAAAACCCACACTAGTAATTTTACTCAAATGATAAAATCTGTGACTGCAAAAATGAAGTCATCCTTTAGGTTATAATTTTACAATTTTCATGTTACATTCTGCAATCTTACTTCCTGAAAGAATCACATACAATAAAGAAGGGAAAGGTTTTCTAGAGACTCATGAAATTTTAGATCAAATTTTTAACAAAGAGTTGAGGGAAAAGTAATTTGTTTGGAATTCTTGGTGAACTCAGTCTTTTCTGGAATGAACACATTTCAAATCATTGATGAAAAGTGTGTGTACAGTAAGTCCCTTCTAGAGAAAAAAGGATTTCAAAACGCAAGTTTTCAACATGAAAAAATACATAAATGTATTAAAAATATAACAGAGAGATTCTACTGAGAGGTCTCTCTGAGCCACTTTTTAAAAAAAGATTTTATTTATTTGAGAGAGCGAGAGAGAGCACGAGTGGGGTGAGGAGCAGAGGGAGAAGCAGACTCCCTGCCCAGCAGGGAGCCCAATGCAGGGCTCGGTCCTGAGATCCTGAGACTCTGGGATCATAAGCCGAGTCGAAGGCAGACGCTTAACCAACTGAGCCACCCAAGCACCCCTCTCTGAGCCATTCTTAACACCTACTGTTTCTTAATTCCAAATTTACCCTTCTATACTCTGCTGAGTGATCCTGGAGTTAGGGATGTGTAAACTTACACTCATTCAACCCTCCAACACCTATTTAACCAGTTCCCTATATTAAGTTACCTCTATGGAAATGCACAGTTCATTTCTGTTTTAAACTCTGGCTGATACAGTCTGTACAGTGATATTTGTACCTATGTAACCTTAGGTAGTCACCTTAACTGCAAAACATATCTTATAATTAAAATATACATTAAGCATGGTTAGCACACTATAGGGGCATTTACTAAATTCTCCCAGTTCAAAATTTTATTTTTGCTATGATAATTCAATTATAGACATATACAAATTCAATCACAGACAAAACAATACATAAAATAAAACTTACAAAAATATCAGCTTTAGAATGGACCCCAGAAACCAAACAATATAACTTTGTATCCAAAAGCATTCCTATTTCAACAGCAACAGTTACATTTATTGAGGGCATAATATAACATGGTATTGGGTACTTTGCCTTTTCTTAATCTTGACAGCAATCCCATGAGATACATTTTATTGTACTTGTCTCATAGTTAAGGAAATTTAAAAAGCTAAGTTTCTTGCCCAAGGTCACAGTAGTTCCTAAGTGGCACAGCATTCAACCCTAATACGCTTGGTTCTAAAAAAGGACTACAAATCTCTCCATTTTACCATTAATCCTGACAGGAATCTCTGCACAAACAATTGCTACCAAAAGACTTTATAACAACGCTCTTTCAAATGTTAATAGCTGTTAGCATGCTCCTATATTGGGCTGAAATTTATCTCCCTCTACCTTCCATATCTATTATAGCCCTGTTTTTCTCCTTTGGAAAACACAGAACTAACTTAAATAATGCCTCCTGATGACAGCTCTTCAAATATTAAAAACTTAACATGTCTGCCCTTCATCCTGTTTTCCTCCTCCTCCAATTTCTTCAGTGGCTCTACATTACTTAGTTTCTCTACAATGGATTATGGTGCAGTAGCATGACCCTAAAAGATACATTTAAACCAAAATCCTGATAGCAGAATCATGTTTTAAGTATAGGGAAAGCTCTCTGCTTGAAAACAAAACAAAAGCAGTAATATGAAGAATACCGTAGTAACTCAATCATCGTCAGTCTGTTTTACATTTTGTATTCTGTGTATCAAATTTTCTTACAGATATGAATATTAAGAGATATGTCTGTTTTCTCATTCAACATATCCTTATTTGTGTGCTGGTAAGAGCTAGGTACTATGCATCCTGTTGAGGAGAGAAACATTAATAAAACATAGTTCCTGTCTTTAAGGAACTCAAAGTCTGGTATTATCAAGATATTAGCATGGGCCTCAGTTTTATTCTGTTCACAGAAACACACACAAAAATAATAATTTTTATGCAAGTGATAGCATATTATACATACTGATCTAAACTCTGGCTTTTAAACATATACTGAGGAACATTACACACCAGTTTGTGTAAGTGGTTATCCTTAATAGCAGCACAGTATTCCTCAAAATGCACGAACCATAACTTATTTAACCACTGATCTGTTAGTAGACATTTAAGATGTTTTAATCTCTTTTGTTACAAACAACTGCTGCAATGAATATCCTTGTAAATACATCATTTTGCGTTAAGTACTTACTATCTCTAGGATAATGAGAATTTGTGGGTAAATGGGTATATACATTTAAAGTTTGATACATATTCCCAAATTATTATCTATAAAAATTATGCCAATTTCATGAATTCTGCTGTAACACTCACTTTGAAATGTGTATTTGTTTCAACACAACTGATATACTGGGGTACAATGTAAGCACAACACAAATTTTGTGTTTGCTTGTGGACTGATTTGATCCCTAAGAACTTGATAAATGCAGAAAAATGCACCCAGCAGAACCAAGCAGGGTAGGAAAACACAAGTCACACATACCTCAAACATAGACCAACTACCTCTGATTACTGCTCGTGTCATGAGCCACAGCCATTCACATCTGATATTACAAGTTTCCAACCCATTTCAGGTAACCTTCTTCCGCCACTTCACAATAACTCACAAGGTGCTACTCTTCCAAGATCCCCTTCCACAAGAAAGCTTCAGGTCTTTTTCAGGGTAAAATGCCGTATTTATTATAGTCTAACCATTTAACATGTACAACATTTGTTAAAATTTTTATTAGATTTGTTTATGTGTGTGTGACTAAAGAAGAGTAGTCTCAGGAAAAAAAAAAAAATCAACCCTGCTAACACACCTTGATCTAACTTCTAGCACACAGGACTGTAAGAAAATAAAGAGCTGTTGTTTAAACCACCCAATCCATGGTAATTTACAATGGCAGCCTTAACAAACTAATACAGACATAAAGAAAAGGGACAATGAAAACAATTAATCAAAGTAAGGACAGTAACTAAAATGTGTTTAAAACTCAGGCAACATAGTGCTACTTGGTAATTAAGAGTGCAATGGAGGGGATCCTGGGTGGCTCAGTCGTTAAGCGTCTGCCTACGGCTCAGGTCATGATCCCGGGGTCCTGGCATCAAGTCCTGCATCGGGCTCCCTGTTCAGCAGGGAGTCTGCTTCTCCCTCTCCCTCTGCTCCTCCCCGCAACTCATGCTCGTGCGCTCTGTCTCAAATAAATAAATAAATAATCTTTAAAAAAAAAAATGCAGTGGAGCATTGAGGGCTGGAAGTATGGTTTTCCTCACTTACTGTAACACTACATCTGCTGGCACAGAAAACAGATAAGAAAATGACCAGAAAGCAGTTGGTCAGAGCTCAGAATGAGAGGCTCATGTGCAGTAATGTAACAGAGGCAGCAGGCACCACGGGAACTAAAATCACTTGGAATTACTCAACACTTTATGTACTCCAGGGACCATTTTTATCTCCTTTCTTCTTCTCTCAACTATAGAGCCAAAGAGATGTGAAATGGTTAGAGTTCCATATGATAAGGGGAACTGTTTTTTATTCAGTAAATGCAAACACATTCCCAAAATAAAATTTAGCAAAAATTATACCATCACATAATTATAAACTCAACATCCTACTCACTGCTGTAGTTAAACCACACAAAAATAATGGAAGATATTCTCCATGGTAAGAGAAAAAAGATATTTTCCAAGGATATTCAAACTGACAACACTATTCTCCCTGCCTGCCCGGCATCCATTATTAGTATACATATGAGCAAACTGATCAATTTCTGTGGGAGTCAGAAAAAGTTTTTATTGTTGACAGCACAAACACACACTGTAGAACAGATGCTGTCATCAAATTGTAGTATTCAGTTACTCTGCTTTGAAATTAAGTGAAGTACTTGTTTAAAAATGTTTTCTCATTAGAATGTACAATGATCATTTCAAATTCTATCTGCTGCAATAGGACATTTCTATGTCCTACAATCTGGACTGTGCCATAAACACTATTGTACTTGAACAGATGGAAATCATAAAGTGATATTTAGCTACAGATTTCCTGTCATATAGTTTTGCAAACTGAAAAAGGAGAAATCAACACTTGGAATCAACTAAAAACAAAATACTATCTAGTAAGCTAAAGTGATGCTAATGTGACACAGGAATATAAATGCCTTCAATTTAAGGTACTGTAGCATCCAGGGAAAAGAAAATACTAAAATGGTACCTCACAAAGCTAGTCAAGACGGTGATGTGTGGGGGCAGACCTGGGGAAGGAGTGATATGTAAGGTATCTACAATAGACTTGCCTGGCATTGTGCATAATAGTTTTAACTGATCAAGCGATATATGTTCCAGTGAACTTACCATTTGATGGTTAAGAAATATCCAAGAGTATTAAGGAATACCCTTGAACTTCAGAGTCTTAATTTCTTCTTACGGAAAATGGGGTGATAATACTTGCAACCTAGTTCATAAAATTACCAAGGAAACTAATAAATTTATACAGCATACTATAAACTGCATAGAGGGTTTTTTTTTTTAACTCAGTAATGGATGTCCATGTATTCACCGCGTGACATAAGGTCATACTGCTGATGCATATATCTAAAATTCTGCAAATATCTAAAATTACAGTTTAAAAAATCAACAGTCATCAAAATTAACATTATGATGAAATATTCTACTCCCATGCTCAAGAAGAGCAATCTAAAGAAACAACTTAATGAGAAATTCATATGTATTAGACTGCACACATTTTGCAAACATATAGTATTTCAGTCAAGGTTCAATTAGGAATTAAAAGTAATTTGAACAGAGGAAGTGTTTTTTGGTTTTTGTTTGTTTTTGTTTTAAAGTAGGCTCCACGCCCAGCGTGGAGCCCAACATGGGGCTTGAACTCATGACCCTGAGATCAAGACCTGGGCTGAAATCAAGAGTCAGACGCTTAAATGACTGAGCCACTCAGGCGTCCCAACAGAAAATTTAATATAAAAAATTACTAACTAAACAGGGTTTTGGAGTAATAGGAGATTGGCTACCAAGACAAGAACCTGAAGAGTAAAAACAGTAGCGATAAGGAGCAACCACTACCCACAGGACTGAAAGAGTGACCAAGAGAGAATCCGATATCCTATGCCTGGCTGAGATCCAGATATTGTTGGAAAGGTCACAGCTATAGTTCACTGGATGGTAGAGAAGTGGCTGGGGTACTGCACCAGCAGAACGTGCTGGAAATCTATCCTCGAGAATGTTAAAGAAAACCATTCCTGGGGAGATGTTATGAAACCACCCAGAAACTGCAGAGGCTGGACGCTGTTGCCGCGGGCACTACAGGCAGCAGAAGTACTCTGCCACAAAACTGCATGGTGGGTGGAGATGCAGGCGCTAAAGGACTCAGTGGAGGAAGCTGCTGGTTGTTGGGGGCTGCTGACCATTCTGCACTGCAGGAGCCAGGGAAGCTGCAACCCCTCCGGAACCATGAAAGAAGCGCCCTTCCTCCTTCGATGGGACTGTGCCAACACCCTCAGTTGACAAAACTGGACACTGTGCCAACTGGAAAAGGAAAAACATTTAAACATTTAAAAGGTTCACCTCAATTTTTCCGGAGCAGCCAGTGCAAAGTGAATATGGAGTTGAGAAGTAATAAACTGATGAGTGGGACACTCAGCTAAAATTCTATGCTATAACATTTTACCTTCAGAACTAAAAGGTATAAGTGAATGAGTCAAGGACAAAAGAATCTTAGATAAAATTCATTCCTTGAATCCCAATTTCCCTAATTTACTAATGAAAGAACAATCATTCACATTTAAGACTCATTCGAGGGGGACAGATCGATAAAAGACAGAACTGAAGATTCTCATTTGGGGCCTGTTTTCCTCTGAAATCAGGCTAAGCCAGGGGGGAAAAAAACAAAATGGTGAAAAAACAAAAAAACATGCACCTTATAAGGTGTAAGAGAAATTGGATGAGAGAAGAGAGAGGAAGAGGGAAAAGCTCACAAAGAACTGTATAAAAGTTTACATGTGTGTATTTGATTACCTACAACACAGGAGGAAGAATGCAATTAAAGCCAAAGCTACTAATTTTGGTTTTAGATAAAACCAAGGCATGCATTGAAATAGTAATTTTTTCCCATTAACTTATTAACATAATAAGTTATACTGAGGTTTTCAATTAATAAACTATCCTATCATTCCTAGGATAAACTGTTCTTAGCCTTTTTCCAGTTTTACTGAAATATAATTGACAGACATATGACATTATATTAGTTTAAGGTATACAGCATGAATTGATGTATGGATATATTGTGAAATCACTACAATAAGTTTAAGTTAACACATCCATCACTCACACAGTTAAAAATCTTTTTTCCTTGTGATGAGAACTTAAGATTTACTGTCATAGCAACTTTCAAATATACAATAAAATATTGTTAACTGTAGTCACCATGCTGTACATGACATCCCTAGAACTCCTCTTGATCATACCTCCAGAGTGCCTTGGTTACTGGAATAGAAATACAACTCTACTTGATTCTTTGCCCCCATACAGACCCTCACCATCTCATGCCCAGATTATTACAGTCTACTGTGAGTCTCCCTGACTCCAGCTCCTTTACTTTTAGGTCCTGAATGTTTTTATATACTTGCCTTCTCTTCCAAAAGAGAAAACTTATTTTAAAAAGACATCTGCAACATGACTGATAAAAAGGAATAAAAACGAAAAAAGAGAGTTGAGAAAAAGAAAACAACTATGTCAACTTTAAGGGTCAACATATTGCCATAACTGTGAAGCTTCTAAGCGCTCAAGGCAAAAAAGAAAATTCAATCTTTCACAGAAATCTTCATTACCAAAAATGAGGAAACATGCCATTTCCTGTAAGATTTACCCCAAAATAAACTCTCTTAGAAACCTGTCATGGGGGGGGGAGGCACACCTGGGTGGCTCAGTCAGTTAAGCATCTGCCTTCGGCTCAGGTCACGATCCCAGGGTCCTGGGATCAAGCCCCACATCGGGTTCCCTGCTCAGCGGGGAGCCTGCTTCTCCCTCTGCCTCGGCCTCTCCCCTGCTTGTGCTCTCTCTCCCTCTGTCAAATAAATGGATAAAATCTTAAAAAAAAAAAAAAAAAGAAAGAAACTTGTCATGTGTGAAATTATATAATACAATGAACAGTGTCCTCAACAATAGTTTTCCAGTAAAGAAAGAGAATTCACAAAGCTGGTTTTTCCAAATACTTAAAAAAAAAAAAAATGAAAAATATAAAACTGAGACACAGCTCAATAATTTTACAGAACACCAGGGTGATTTGGTCCAAGTACATATTCTCCTAGGAATCCAAATGGATCTAAGGAAAGTATTTAGAGTGCCTAAGGAAAGAATGGATTGCCTGTTCTTTGGACAAAATGTTTCTACATCTTATTCTTCAGATCCCAAGTAGTTCCCCCAGAGTCCCCAAAAGGGCAGGCTGATCTAGGGCACAAAGTAGAACAAGGTGGGATTGTACTCCCCTTAGTAAATCAGTGCCACTCTACTTCTAGGTCTATATACAGGCATTTAAGCTGTAAGGTATTATATGAGTCCTAAGAAAAAACCTTTTGTCGTCTACAAAGTCACACACTATAAATAATTGGCCTTGGGAGGAAAAACAGGGTTAGTATAGGCCATTCAAATGCTATGCAATTTGAACCAGAGAACTAAAAGACATAATCACTACTCAAATAAAAAGATGTGGTAAGGGCCTAATGAATAATTATAAATAATTACTATAGTAAATATACGGCATTATTTTAAAAATAAAATTGAAGAGAGCTTGACAGAAGAGGCTTAACAGTTGGGTTATGAGAAAAAGGGCAAAATGAATGAAAACTGTGGAGCACAGAGAACAAAATCTTTTAAGATTTTTTTTTTTTTTTTTTTTTTTATTTATTTGAGAGAGAGAATGAGAGAGAGCACATGAGAGGGGGGAGGGTCAGAGGGAGAAGCAGACTCCCTGCCGAGCAGGGAGCCCAATGCGGGACTCGATCCCGGGACTTCAGGATCATGACCTGAGCCGAAGGCAGTCGCTTAACCAACTGAGCCACCCAGGCGCCCCAAAATCTTTTAAGATATAGCATGTGGTTAAACAAAATCAAAAGGCAGAATGTGGGGTGAATGAGCTGCAGGCAGTTTCAGGATTCAGTTTAAGTTTTCATTCAACTGCTACAACCTGGAGGTGCTGAGAAATACCACTATAAACCAACCCTACTTCCATATTACACTGACATCGTTCCTTTATTTACCAACTATGTATATGCCAAATGAAGAGTAACAAAACAGACTGTACTGTGTTTCTCTAACATTTTATTTGAAAAAAAATTATACTGAAAGGAGGGAAGAGGGAAGTATGGGAGGAGCAGAGAAAGAAAAAAGTAAGGAGAGAGAGGAAAGGAGAATAACAGAGGGAGTAATTAACTTACTAATTTGGAAAATGATCATATTACATTAACTCTCCTGAAACCGACTTCTCCCATCCAGGTTTCTAACAGGAGGTGAAGAGGTAATGAATGAATGACTTGAAGATTAAATATCACTGATGATACACTAAGATTTCCAGAAGCTATGCCACTCTGTTTTGAACTGGGTCTATGCAGAGTGGGTTGACACATTTGGCTTTAAAATCTGAGTTAAACAGGGGCACCTGGGTGGCTCAGATGGTTAAGCGTCTGCCTTCGGCTCAGGTCATGATCCTGGAGTCCCTGGATCGAGTCCCTGGATCGAGTCCCGCATCGGGCTCCCTGCTCAGCGGGGAGCCTGCTTCTCCCTCTCCCTCTGCCTCTCTCCCTGCTCATGCTCTCTCTCTCTCTCTGTATCTCTGTCTCAAATGAATAAATAAATTAAAAAAAAAATCTAAAAAATAAATAAATAAAATCTGAGTTAAATAAAAATATAATACTTAGAAAAACTTTCATTCTCCTTGAGAAAAAGAGCTAAATTATTTTTCATTGGTGTTAATTTTCAACTCTGTGATATAAATCCAAAACTGTATCACTCCAAGCCATGAAATTTAACCTAGAGTAGAATAGGCCATCTTAAGGTATTTCCTTCCAAATGCCCTTCTAGAAAACACCTAACCTAAAGCCTGAGACCAAAGAAAGGTACTACTGAGAAAAGGCACATAATATAGGCATTCCGAAATTTCACTTTGTGAAATGAATGTTGACAGTGATAGAAAAATCTATGATTTGGATACAAGTACCAGTAAAAAGGTAAAAATACCGATGGGGACGTAATTCTCAGGTGAAGAAAAAAAAAAGGACAACTTCTAATCATTATTGGCAGTTTCTAGTCTCTGAAAGCACTGCAAGACAATATTATGGAGAGGTGTGAATCAATCAGTTATGAATAATTTCATTGCCCATATACTGAAGGAAAACTTCGATAATTACAAAGATACCAGATACAAAGAAATGAACTGAGCAAGAATTCAAGTTAACCTTCCTAGCCACTAAAAATATATAAATTAGTATGTCCTAGATATGCTACTTGCATCTCCAAAATCATGTATAAAAAAGAAAGTTACAGCATCAATTCCTCAAAGTACATACCTAAGACCTAAATCTGTCATTTTGACAAACTACCTTTAGCTTTGGACTGTACTGCTACCAAGTAAGAAAAATTCTTATCCCTGATAGAGGTGCTCAATATGATATTAAGACTTAAATTATGCTGATTTTGCTGGGTAAGACAGATGGCTGTCCTATAAAGTAACAACACACAATGCCCTAATTCTATTATCAATGAGTGAATTGAGGAATGAAAAGGAAAGAGAATAAGTTTATAGAACTAAACCTAAGAATACTGGGGAGAACAGCAGAAATAGCTCATTTGGGAGGACATTAGACTGAAGGAAATTGGGGATACAATTTTGGCAAAAAGTTAATATTAATAACCACAGAACAAAAACATAATGAAACCGGTGGTAGAAAGGAAGTTCAGAATCCCTATTTTATGTTTAGCATGATTTGCTGTTCATTAACAAGAGTATTTCTCTGTAACAGATATGAAGAAGCCTCAAAAATACTTAGGTTATAGGACTGCCACTATTCCCACACATCCTAATATATTTTTATTCAGGTTAATTTTTTTTTTTTAATCTCACTTGGTTATCACCAGGACACTATTCTGCCTAAAACTCTCCTCAAAAATCTTAACAACAATGCTACAAGATAGGTACTATCCTTATAGATGAGAAGTTGTATCATGGAGACGTTTAGGAACTTGTTCAAGATGGCAAAGTTGGTGAGGAACAGAGCTGAGATAAAAAGCCTAAAAGAGAATAGAAAAGTTTTGGTTTCTATCCCTCCCATTTTCCTGATAGTTTTCTAGGTGAGCTGGTATTGTTAGCTAAATGCAATTTCCACAGGAAAACCAATTATAAATTATAAATAAAGAACGAATGTTACAGAAGAAAACCTTTTCTGTAACTTGGGACCTCTTTCTGTATTTCACACCTAGCAGCTCAGAGGCAACAGTACCGTGGGGAGCAAAGCACAGGTAGATGCCTCACAGGAGCCTAGAAGAGCAGAGCCAGGCAGGGTGGCATTATAGAATAACACAAGCTTTTGAGCTTAGCAAGCATATAATTCAATCCAGTTTGACTGAAATACTTACTAATTCACAGTTCATCCTGTTTTGTTAAGATTTCATTTATTTGAGAAAGAGAGAGAGAGCACAAGTGGGGACAGAGAGAGAGAGGAAGAAGCAGACCCCCCGCTGAGCAGGGAGCCCGACATGGGGCTCGACTGAACCCCGGGGTCATGACCTCAGCTGAAGGCAGAGGCTTAACCGACTGAGCCACCCAGGCCCTCATTTCATCCTGTTTTATTCTGAAGACTTTACAAAACTCAAGAATTAGAGTAAATAACACAAATTTGAGTACTGTCTAATGTTTGTCTCTGATATGTTAAAATCTCCATTTGTTACTTTATCCTCCATTTTTCTGCCTCGAGTAACCTATGGCCCTACAGGGTACTTTTTAACATCTCTCTTGCTTCCTACTTTTATTTGATTATTAATGCTTGGCTTTATCCCAGAAATCTCTGTCAGATCCTATCTTTTCCATCTACAAGGCCACTGTCATAGACTTACTTTTTAAAATCTCTAGCATGAATGTTAACAACTGATTCCCCTAAATGCAGTAATTCTTCATTGTTATTCACGTTCCACAAAGGAGACAGGATTTTATGATTGGAGGGAGGTTATTATTTTATCCTATTTTAAAAAAATTCTTGATGGCATAAATCCAAACTCCTTAGGTTGGCAAACTAAACTTGCGGTAATCAAGCCCCAAAACAAGCATTTCGACTTTATCTATCCCCATTTCCTTCTCCACAGTGGATGTCTCCCTATTCTCTGTTTAACACAGTCTTGTACAGTTCCCTTCACTCTAACTACTGTTCCGTCTCCCTGGGATGCCCCTCTAAACCTCCTACTCAGTCTAAAAGGCCCAGCTAAAATCCCACTTTCCCTGAAAACATCAGAGGAAGGCCTCTAGACATTAAGTTACAATAATTTGCTTCCATCTAGAATACAGCAAGAACATATTTTACAGTTATTCACTATTTGTATGTCTGTCTTCCACCCCAGAGGTCTAGTTCATCTTTATAACCCAAACTTGTAATCCAAAGCCTGGCATACAGTAGGTACTTGATTAGTGTTCATTGTTCAAGCAATTAAGAGTACCATACTGAAGTGACAGTAGCAAGACCGTAGAATAAGAAGTCCCAGCCCTTATTTCCCCATGGAAACATCAATTTAACAACATAAAGACCAAAATACTTTATAAGATTTCCAGAGTCCAATTAAAAACTTGCAGTACCCCAGGCAACACAAGGCCAAAAAGAGCTGTGTTGAAATGGATAAAAAGAAAATCTCACTATCCCCACATCAATCCCTCCACCAAGCCAGATCAGCACCAGGAGATAGCCCTGGCTTGGAACTTCTCCCTGGGGGTAGAGAGGAGAAGAATGTAGTATGCATCCAAGATCCTGGCTTTTTGGAAGGAATACCCAAGGGACCAGTTTCTGTACACCCAACTCTTAACCAAAGACACTTGTACAGTGAAAACTACAAACCATTGTTGTAAGAAATTAAAGACAGCACAAATAATGGAAAGACATCCCATGTTCATCAATTAGAAGACCTAATATTGCTAAAATGTCCATACTGCCGATAATGATCTGTAGATTTCAATGCAATCCCTATTTTAATCCCAATGACTTTTTTTTTTTTTCCCCCAGAAATAGAAAAAAAGAATCCTAAAATTCACATGGAACTACAAGGGACCCCAAAGAGCCAAAACAGTCTTGAGAATAAAGAACAAAGCTGAGGGCCTCACACTTCCTGATTTCAAAACATATTACAAAACTACAGTAATTAGAAGAGTATGGTATTGGCATAAAGATGGACATATACACGAATAAAACACAACAGAGCCCAGAAATAAACCCGCATATATACAGTCAAATCATCTTCTACAAAGGTGCCAGGACCACACAATGGGGAAAGGATGGTCTCTAAGAAATCATGCTGGGAAACTGATATCCACATGCAAAAGGATGAAACCAGACCCTTGTCTTACACCATACATAAAAATCAACTGAAAATGGATTAAAGACTTAAATGTTGAGACCTGAAACTATAAACCTCTTTTAGAAAAAACATAGGGGAAAAGTTTCGTGATATTGGTCTTGGCAATGATTTCTTGGACAGGATACCAAAAGCACAAGCAACAAAAGGCAAAAATAGACAAGCAGGACTACATCAAAACTAAAATCTTCTGTTAATGACTCTTCTTATTAACGAATCAATTTACAAAATGAAAAGGCAACCTACGGAATGGAAGAAAATATTTGCATACCATATATCTAATAAAGAATTAATATCCAAAATATATAGGGGTCTCCTATAACTCAATAGCAAAAATACATCTGAATTTAAAAAAGGGCAAAGCACTTGACTGAATGCACACTTCTCTAAAAAAGATATACAAATGGCATACAAAATACATCTGTATATTGGAAAAGACATTTAATATCACTCGTCATCAGGGAAATGAAAATCAAAACCACAACAAGATATTACCTTATACTTGTTAGGATGGCTATTATCCAAAAAACAAAACAAAACAAAACAAATGCTAGCAAAAATATGAAGAAATTGCACCCCTGGTACACTGTTGGTAAGAATGTAAAATGCTGTATGGGAAGCAGTATTGAGGTTCCTCAGAAAATTAAATATAGAAGTACCATATGATCTAGCAATTCTACTTCTGGGTTTTTATCCAGAAGAATTTAAGTCAGGATTTTGAAGAGATACTTGCACTCCCATGTTCATTACAGCATGATTCACAAGAGCCAAGAGATGAAAACAATTTAAAGGTCCATCGACATGAATAAAGAAAATGTGGTATATACATACATACAATGGAATATTATTTAGTCTTAAAAAAAATAAAAAAAAGGAGGGGCGACTGCCTTCGGCTCAGGTCATGATCCCTGTGTTAGGCTCCCTGCGTAACAGGGAGCCTGACTCTCCCTCTCCTGCTCCCCCTGCTTGTACGCTCTCTAATAAATAAATAAAAATCTTTAAAATAAAAATTAAAAAAAAGAAGGAAATCCTGTCACATGCAACAAAATGTATGTATGTGAAGGGCATTCTGCTAAATAAGCTAGTCACAGAAGGTCAAATGCTGTATGATTCCACTTATATGAAGTATCCAAAGTAGTAAAACTCACAGAATCAGAAAGTAGAAGTGGTGGCCAGAGGAAGGGGGCGGTGGGAGGAAATGAGCAGTTGCTGTGCAACTGGGTATAGTTTCAGTCATACGAGATGAAAAAGTTCTAACGATCTGCTCTACAACACTGTGCTTTATAGTTACAAATACTGTACGTTACACTTAAAAGTTTAAGAAAGTAGCTCTCATGTTACGTGTCTGTGCTTTTTATCACCAAAAAAAACCCAAACAAAACAAAAACACTACAGTGCTGATGACACGTCTTTGGGGGTATTACAGACTATCTTAGGAAAAGGCAAAGAGCTTGCTATATTTAGGTCAACCACTAACAGGTGGTTCAGGTTGCTAGGACTGAAATGTGTAATTTTACAAAGAGAAAAATTTTAAGCAGATACAACTTCCAAAGTGGGAATACTAATCAGAATAGAGACTGTGTCAAGTTACTAATAAGCGTAAATTAGGATATGTAAACACAAGGAAGCATACTTAAAATTTGAACAGAAAGAAACTGGGAAGGAAAATCTATTCTGACCAATAGGGTTGTACCCTTGAAAGGAGCTTGGGGATTACTGTCACTGTGTGGTAGCCACAAATTTTAAAAGCGGGGGGCAGGGCGCCTGGGTGGTACAGTCAGCTGAGTGTCTGGCTCTTGGTTTCAACTCAGGTCATGATCTCAGGGTACTGCAGAGTCTGCTCAGTGCAGAGTCTGCTTGGGAATCTCTCTCCCCCATCCACTCGTGTGTGTGCGACCTCTCTCTCTCCCCTCCCTCTTTAAAATAAATAAATCTTACACACACACACACACACACACACACACACACACACACACACACACACACAGGGGTGAGAGGCAGGAGATGAGAACTGATATCCCAGATTCTGTATGGTATTTAAGTGAGAGGAGTCAAAGTCCTTGATGGAATTCTTAGAAACAAACATTACTTCAGTATCTAAGCCAAGAATTAATAAGGAGTTTGATTTATTGAGAGCAGTGAAACCTATCATATCAAGCTTGAGGATATCAACTCTTAAGCGCTAGCATGGGTAAGAGAAAAAAATAATTTGGGACCATACAGAAACTATCAAACCCCACCCTAAACCCAACATTCTCTTAAATAAGACAATGCATATAAAAGTGCATGGTAAACTATAAAGTCGGATATGTTATTTAGAGCTATATAGGTTTATATAGTTACATATTAATAGTTTAGTAATACATAGCAATATTTACATATTGCTAATTTCTAGTGTAATCTGTTACGTTATTTTATGACACAAATAATCTCAGCCATCTGGATAGCTTTATATCACACAAAAAATACTAATTCAGTTAGAGTTATTTTCTGTTTACTTAATCGTAAAGGTGAAACTTAACCAGTGTTTGGTATATTACGGTCTAGCTGAATTAACATTTTATTTTTATTAAAGTATTTATTTTATTTATTTTATCTAGCATTTTATTATTTTTCCTTATATAGCCAATTTTCTGTACCAATCCTCTTCACACAAAGTTGCTAACACTAGGCATATGACACCAGATGGGCACTTAGTAAAATATTGTCATTATCTCGTATCATTTTGTAACTCCATATCCTAAAATCCAAAGTCCCTTGCATTCATTACATGGCAAACATTCCTTTAATGATACGTTTCTAATTCTAACCAGAAAATCCAGCACTGTTAATACCATACATTAACACTTAACATGTTAACACAAAAGCCCATTTTTAAAATTTCTAGACTCCTTTTTATTCTCTTAAAAACTATTTATCATAGACAGTGTAGACTTGAAGGTTTATATATGCATTTAGTCTTTTCCTTTCATCTTTACCTCCTATTTTTTCTAGTCTAGATTGCTTCTCCCTTCCCCATAAGTTGCCTCAAATTCTCTGGGTATTCATAAAAGTTATACAGAAATGTTTAAAAATAACACTTAAAAGTAAAACGAATCAATTGCTCGGAAACTTTTTTTTTAATTTCCACAAATATTTTGGGTTGCATGAATGATATTCTGCAGTGATGCAGAGTTAGAATTTGGCGATTTTAGAGAAGACTGCATCAAGTAAACCAAGAATTCTGTTTCAGTTACTCTATCAACTAAACACAGCATTTATTATTACAATCATAACATTTGAAATGTGTTGACAACTTTTTAATCAAAACTATCAAGGATTTGGGGGGAAAAAAGCTATCTATTTAAAATGTGGCTTATTAAGGTTTATTCTGACTACTCCAACTTTGTCTATACTTAACTATCCTAAGACTAATTTTCTTCTCTAATCCTAGAAAGCTGCCTAAAAGACTAAGAAACATAGGCACTGTTTTTTTTAACCGGTTTAATGAAAGATGGCAGGGAAAAAGCCTGGAAAATCTAAAACACATCAAGACCAAGTCCCAATCACTATATACTGAAGGAGTACCACCCTTCAAGTTTTGTTGGACTTGGTTCGGATGGGATGACTTCAGCTCAACAATCCCATTAATCTGACTGGATAAGAGAAGCATTCTTTCCATTTACAGTGGGGAAAGAAATATACTGAACACTAGTGAGAATACTATTTTAGATCTGGTGTTGGTTAAGTTCCTAATGACGTAGTCTCTAAGAAGTAGGTTGTTTGCTTGTTTGTTTGTTTGTTTTAAGGAGTGGGTCTTAAGAAGCCTATGCAGAAGTGTAAGACCATTATAATGTTACTGAAACCCCAAAACAGTTTAATAACTGAAATGGAACATGGTTTTATAATATATAAAACCACTAGGACAATTTAAAATAAAATTTAATTTAAAAAATTAAATTAAAAAAATAAAATAAAACCACTAGGACAAACCTCCATTATAGTACTTATATTGTATATTTATTATCAGTCTTTCTCAAAACAACCCAGGACCTAAAAGATTATAATCATCAGTCAATAGTCTGCTAAATGAATGTTTTGCTTTTTAAGGCAACTTAAAATTTCTATCTCCCCACCCTTACCAACCAGCCCTTATCCTTAACTGTTCATTATAGAGAAGTATAGACTTTTTTTTTTTAACTTTTTTTTAACATCTAAAATGTACTAGTTGGTTTTAAATAAATACAAACCAAGCAAAATTTTAAAATAATTTTTTAATTAAAAATAAAGTCAAGGTATCCCAATCAGATGCAGCAAATGACAGAACAAAGAATGCAGAGAACTATTCTGGTATAGTAAAAACCAAAACTCCACAATCTACAAATGACGTAAGACCCAATATATCTTAGGATATACCAAAAAGTATGTTTATAAAAGGAACAACTTATAATTAACCTTGACAATTTCCAGGGTAGTGTAATATGTATTTTAAGCATTTGGTTGCTAAATTTGTGTGACAGATACTTGCAACCCACTAAATTACAGTAAGGCTCTTTTCCAAATGCTAACAACAAATGCATGATTAACATTATGTAAATATATTCCCTTTCTGATCAGAACCAGGCAGACTATTTCATTAAGATATGCACACAATACACAGAAGTCAGTTCATATTACCACAGTAACATTTCTACAGTAATAACTAAGTATTAAGCAGAATCCAGGTTGGCAAATACCTAACAGTAAAAATTAGAAAATGTATATTGCTTTTATCAAAGTGAAAGCAAAGAAATATATTTTGAAATTTATGCACTTTTATTGAATTTTAAATAATAAGAAACTTTAAAAGCTTTGGTACGTCAAAATATTTCTAATTTATATCCATATGAATACAAAAGCGGAACATCGACTTTTAGTCTACTTATGAAAATTCCCTAATATGAGATATAAAAATGTATGATAAAATTAATTTGTTATTCTAAATTTCTCTATTGGTTCCTTAATCCCCTAAAAGGTCCTCTATCAAAAATATAAGAGGAGGAAAAAATCATTTTTTTCTATATTACTGTCAACTTTCCTTTAATAATAACTCAGAAGAGGTCACCAGTATGGATATGAACACCACCATATGGTCTGTAAACTAATCTCTCTACACTCACTAGTGTCAATGATTTTACTGTTACTTCCTAATTCTTGTTCAATAATATGTAAATAGTAGTTAAGAAAAAAAGTCAAGAATCATATAAAAGTTAAAAAAAATGTCTATACTTTTCTATAATGAACAGTTAAGGGTAAGGGCTGGTTGGTAAGGGTGGGGAGATAGAAATTTTAAGACCCATGTGATAGATTTTATTACTGTCCTAATATTAGCTGTCCCTCATTCCTGGGTCTATTTCTATAGGAGAGTTATATTTCCTGCCTCTGTTTGCTGCTTTCACCAATGAAATGGGAGAGTGACAAGCACCAGTTTAAGACCCATCATAAAGTTCCATCATTTTTTCCTTCTCCTTCAGGTCTCAGAATGAGGAGGGCATTGGCAGAGAGCCACAGCAGATCTGCAAAGTATACCTAACATGAGAATAATTAAGCCTCAGAGCATTAGAGTTGTATAATATCACAATAGAGCAAAAGCTCTCTAATACACCGTATCTATGGCAAGTGAGAGAGGTACCCAATATTACAGATACGGACATTAAAGCGTCAAATGCTACATATCCATGACAACCACTCAATATAAAGCCCATTTCTGTATTCCTAAATACAAGTCTAGTTAAATGTCAGGAGACTGCCATAACAAGGCCAGCTGTTCCCATTTTCTAGGGTGTCCCTCTGATGTCTGCGATTGCATTTAATTTGAGCCCACTTACCTTTTCTTTCTACCACTCTCTAATGATCACAGAAAGTCAATAATCACACTTCTTATATTACACACAGGGTAAAGGGACAGGGAAAGGTAAAAACATAATGCACACTGGCCACAACAGAGGTGGTAGGAGCCAGCTAGACATTAACAATCAGTCTAGGAATTTTCTGATCTCAAACTCCTCCTCAATTTTGCATTTGGGTAGCTACAGAATTAGCTATTTAACATTAGTGTGAGGGATTTTGAATATAATTGAGTATACCTAACCTTCTTAAGATATAGCTAGCCAAATATAAACAGTCATTACATCAATTCAAAGTCTTTTTAATTCTACTCTGCATTGTTTCATAATAAATTCAACTACTTGCAATTTTAAAAGGCTTGTCAAAACGTTAATTCATATGCTGGGCTAAAAGGTTACATACTGCTGAGTTTAGAAAGTTCACTGGAGAAATGTGTTGAAGCTTTCAGATAACTGATAGTGGAATGAATGCTACTGAATAAGGCATTCGCATGTCATTTTTGCTCAGCAATTATATTTCAAAATACCACAGTATATAAATGCTTTGTCAAAACATGGCACAGGCAATCAGTCTTCATTTTTGCTTGAGTGCTGGATATAATTTAATTATCAAATGTCAAATGTGAGCCATTAACTAATGGTATATACCTCCTTCAACATATCATACATTATTTTGCTCTGAGAACATGAGTTGTGGAAAGAAAAATGAGACAGGGGGCGCCTGGGTGGCTCAGTCGTTGAGCGTCTGCCTTCGGCTCAGGTCATGATCCCAGGGTCCTGGGATGGAGCCCCGCATCGGGCTCCCTGCTCCGTGGGAAGCCTGCTTCTCCCTCTCCCACTCCCCCTGCTTGTGTTCCCTCTCTCTCTGTGTCTCTCTCTGTCAAATAAATAAAGTCTTTGAAAAAAAAAAAAAGGAAAAGAAAAGAAAAATGAGACAGATTTCCATGGAAGACTTGTTGAACTTATAATTACTTAGTCCTCCCATATATGTTGACTATTTAGGGAAGATTTTATATAAGTTGACTCTGAGACAGGAGTTATTTGATTGAAACCACTTGTCAGGAAGCCTAGACCTAAAGCAGTGATCAAGAACGCTTGATTTAAGTAATCTTCTGATACAGTATTTTCTTTTCTCCACAATTCAGAAATATGAATACCTCTTTTAGCCATTACAGGCTACGATTTAAAGAAGTATTTTTACTTTTAGATTAATTCTGCTAATAAGGTTAGAAGACAGAATGATTTGTACCATTTTATTACACTGAAAATAAAGATAACAATTGAGATGATTGCCAGTTTTAAAACTCGATGCACAGAAGTACACAAAAAATCCTAAGTACAGCATTTAAAGGAGATTTCTATGCCACTGTGTTTAAGTGATATAGTAACACACCACTTAAAAAAACACTGAGAAGCCATGTATCATGGAGTAAGCTCAGAATTAATAAAACACTGTATCAGCTGTGTGTAACAGGAGATGTCAGAGGAGTGCCACATATTTTGAAGTGGGGGGGAAAAAAAAAACAAACCTCTGAATGGAGAATAATACATGAGAAGTTAAACAGAAGAGGTGGTTTCTCTACCACATTTTAACCAACTTGCAGTGCATGGGTACCAGTGTAACTATCCCATAGCACTTCAGTTCACATCCTTCTGTGTGTTCTCTGAGACCCAGAGGCCTGTGCCAATCACTGTGGGAATCTTGGCATGATCTACAAATTAAGTATTTGGTAGATCTTTTTATTCAGTGTGCTAGGAAGCCAAGGACCACAAAATCTAAAGGAGACAGAAATATGCATGTACATATATGTGTATCTCTTAGGACTTTATATGAATGTATGTATGTGAGGGTGTATGTATGAAAGTGTATTTGAGAATAAAACTTTTTTTTTTAAGCTATAGCAAATAGTCTCATAAACTCTGATGAACTGGAGTTCCTAAATGGATGAGATCCATCAGCTTTTGGTGTGGCCATAGGCCTGAAGAAGAGAAAGAGGATATTCAGGTAAAATCCATACAGAATTTGTTAACCAACGAACTTTTATGGTATTGTTAGAAAAGAATTTAACTTTCTTCCTACACAATGGATATCCTTATCCACCTAGTTGAAAAGCAACCATTTTAAAATGCTTTCCCTTTTATAAGATTGTTATTTCAATCAATCTACATAACAGAAAGGGAAAAAAAGTTTCAAGTTAAAAAAATACTAGTAACCACAGGGGCGCCTGGCTGGTTCAGTCAGTAGAGCATGCAACTCTTGATCTCAGGGTTGTGAGAACCCAATGTTGGGTGTAGAGATTACTTGAAAAAAAAAATAAAATCAGGGCACCTGGCTGGCTCCGTCAGTGGAGTATGCAACTGGCTCTTGTGAGTTGGAGGTTGTGAGTTTGAGCCCCACATCAGATGCAGAGATTATGTTAAAAAATAAAAATCTCCAAAAAAAATACTATTAGCCACATAATGAAAGGACTAGAAAAATTCTACAACAGCATGTTAATAATGACGTCTTTAACGCGAACTCAGCAGCTGCTAGTGAACAAAAATTATTGCTAATAAAAGGGATTAAGCCAACATTTTATGTTAGCAAATGTTTGAAGATTCATTTCAGATTAATCATGTTAACATTAGAAAAAATTAACTAAAATCATTCAAACTTTACTTAGAATACTCGTAGCATGAGCTACCTTTTAAGTAGCAATTTTAAACTTCAATAATTTCAAGTAGAATGAGTCAACAGAATAAAATGATTCAATCTATTCCATCAGAATTTTCATCTTGACCATTTTAATTAATTAAAATCTATAATCATTTGGCTATTAGTAACTTGTGCACAGAATTACTGAATTGTTACCTTTAATAAATACAATCTCATGGTAATAGGCCTCATCAATCAGTAGGCAGATATTGCTTATATATGCAAACCAGCCCCTGTTAACGAAGTGCTCTGTGTGCATTATTCACTTTGATACCCTGTATTTAAGGATTCCCTGCATATTTCAGTAGTGCTGTAACAGCTAACTAGCTCAGCAACTCCTATGGCTCACAGCATTACTAAATGTCTTCTCCTGGATATTTTGACAACAAAAAAATAAGCTGAGTAGGTTATGTCAATGCTAAAATTTTTCATTAATTCACTACTGTCCCTAGACATTAGTGGTACATTTCTAAGGTAATGGAAAACATCATAAGGAAAACAGTAAGTACTTCTCAACTCTCACTGGGATGCTAAATAGCCTATTACAAAACTTGCCAGCATGTTTTAAGAATTTCATAAAAATATTCGTCTAAAATTTTGTT
The DNA here is from genome assembly GCF_002201575.2 of Neomonachus schauinslandi. Taxonomy (NCBI): domain Eukaryota; kingdom Metazoa; phylum Chordata; class Mammalia; order Carnivora; family Phocidae; genus Neomonachus; species Neomonachus schauinslandi. The sequence goes on along the minus strand of NC_058406.1, from coordinate 71,532,873 downwards.
TTCATAACAAATTAGAAAAGAACCTTTCCTGTTCTATCTGGTATTTAAAATATTATGAAAACCCCTATTTTTATACAAAAATAATATGGCTCTGGCAATATTTTCTTTACCTGAAAGTAGAGGCAAAGGTAATGTAATCTTCCACTGCTTGCAAAACTGCTAATTCTTTTCTGCAAGTATACCCAAAACTGCACTCTTTTCTGCAAACATACCCATTCTAAAAAATTGGACTAAAAGATTATTTCACTAGAAGAGAATTCTTCCAAATACACTAAGTTTTAGTGATGCGATTAGAGGAGAACAAAGATTGGCATGTGATGTCTTTCACTAATTTCATTTTGGAAACATCTCAGTTCTTCTAATAAAAGAGAATCTCTTAAACACACCACAAAAGCAATCTAAATACTCCTATCCAACAAGTAATGATTTGTAATGGAAGAGTTTTAAAAATATTTATCCCATTCCTATTGTACAATCCATGATTGAATGGGCTGAAAAAACATTAAAGGCAAATGTACTGAATTTTGCCATTAATGCCTCTGCTTGTTATAATTTTCTTAAGATTCTTCTCTTTATAGCTACTCTGCATCTTCCTAAAATTTTTTTCTCCCTAGTTTTCTCCATTAATGGAGGCTAACTAAAATACACATTCATTTAACCTTTAATTATTGAAACCAAGAGTGCTTACAAGGAGATCATGTGTAAGTGTTAACTATTCTTTCAACTGGTATAAATCACTGACATCTAAACACAGAACTTCTAATATCAGTCAATTTTGGCTTTTACTGTAGTTAGCTTTTTAAAGAATATACATTACTATTCACTGTATCATTAAATACAGTGATTCTTAAGAGTCAATTTTTTAAATACATGAAACTAGATTAAAATATTTTCTTTGCCTAAAAAGTTAATGGGATTGACTGGAACATTTAGAAAAATTACGGGATCAGGTACCCCCCGCTTCCTGTGCAAAGTTTCTCAAACTATCAAGGCATAAAACATGAAAAGCTCAAGAAAAATGACAAAGCCAACATACATAGAAGAGACTCTGCCTATAAATGGGCAAAAGGGAATTTATACATGATAAATGATCCTTCTGAATTTGAATGTTATAGCAAAAGATATATACTAGGTATTTTTTAAAAATTTACTGGAGAAACATGATAAATATTTTTAAACAGGTCAACTGCCATCATGTGGAACTCTAGATAAGATTAGACTTAAACTGGTAACTCAAAAAAAAAAAAAATTTTTTTTTTTTTGTTAACTCCAGAAGTCAAAACTGATATGACAGAATGGGAAATAAGAGGCACCTTTAACTAATAAGGAATTTTCCAGTTCCATGGAACTCTTGTTCCATGCTTAATATTCTTTGAAAAAGAAGGGCTCTTTAGCAGTTTAGTGTTCACCATGAATCCACTGCCAATATTGCTAGATAGGATAATTTTCTTTTATATTCTATCAAACTATGTATCAATGAGTTCAGGGAACATATCAAATTGGTGCATAAATTTTTATTTGGCCATTCTTCAGATGACAGTGACTCAATACAGAAGTAAATATTTCTTTTATAAAAGCTTATAAACAATATTTGCTATATGATGCACTCCTCTGAGAGAGAAGCATCTCCTTAGTAAATAATGACATATAGTAACAATTCAGATCCTGAAGTTAAATGTTTGAGATGTATGGCTGGCATTCAATATTTTTTGAATCAATAAATAAATAATAAAACGTATTTGGAAACTACGGTGGCATAAGTAAACATTTTCCTTAGCCACATACTAAGAATCCTACTGCTAAAAAAACACAAAATACACTAAGCTGCTGACTAAAATCCACACTATTACATATCTGACAGTCCTATAAAGGTAACAGCATCAACCAAAAATACAAGACAAGCACAAAATTATAAAAATTGACTCTTTTTTGTTCTAACACAAACCCAGAATACACACCCCTAAGCACATGTGATTAAATGGGTCAATGGTAATGTAAACATTTAACTCTATGATGCCATTTCATGAAAAGGGGGGGGGGAAGAACACCTCAACAGCTTTTTTTTGTTTGTGAACACTATGCAAAGTTTATTTTTTAACTTTGGTTAACTGTATATAAGATCCCATCTAGTACGAATACTATGATAATTTCCTACCCAACCCCAAGACTGTGTAAACATTATTCTTTTTTCTCTTGAACCTTAGGCTCAACTAATTTCATATCTAACACAAAACAGATGTAAAGCATCTTAAACAGTTGTTCATTTAATCCGATGACCTACTTCAAGGAAATCAACCATAACCAACCAACCATTACTCAAACTCTTGAGACAACACACTTTGCTTTCCCTTTTGAAAGATCCTTCTTTATCTGACCCATCATTTATTAAAGACCTATTCTTAGTCTGGACTGGGATCCTGGGACCCCCAGGATTCCCTAGCTCACACAGTACATGGAGTTCAAACCCCACCTCTGCACCTACTGCTTCAAAAGAACAATACATTAATGTGTCTTACATTTATACATGTTAAGCTTCTATGAAAAATTTTAAAGAGTTCCACTGCTGAAAAGTTTGAGGAGCTATTGCCCTAGTCTATAGGCTAGACTGATCAATGATTCCCAAAAGGCCTCCAATGATCCCCAAAACATCCAATCAGGGGTAAAACAAGGATTTTCAGAATTGTTGGTAACCAAAAAGTGGACCAAAGTATTCAGTGGGAAAAAGAAGAGAAATTGGTATTTTCTTGAAAAAGTATTGGGGCGCCTGGGTGGCTCAGTCATTAAGCGTCTGCCTTTGGCTCAGGTCATGATCCCAGGGTCCTGGGATCGAGCCCCGCATTGGGCTCCCTGCTCCGCGGGAGAGCCTGCTTCTCCCTCTCCCACTCCCCCTGCTTGTGTTCCCTCTCTCGCTGTGTCTCTCTCTGTCAAATAAATAAATAAAATCTTTTTTAAAAAGTATGTAAAAGAATAAGAATTTTATATAATAATAACCTAACAACTACACCGAGATAAGCAAGATACACAGGCTTACCATTTTAAGTCTAAATAGCAGCTACATGTAAAGTTGTCACCTACCAAAGATTTAGAAGCAAGTGTTACTAAAAAAATACAACAGGAACTGATTACAATAAAAACTTCTCTTAGTCTTTTTAAAATTATAAAGTTCTTTATTCTAAGCTCTAAAGTTCTAAAAGGCTCTTTCACTTAATTTCAGAGCATAACTGTTTGGAATCTTTAAAAATCACTTAAAAGTAAATATTTAAAGCTCCATTAAATTTAGATCTCAAATATCCTCCTTTCAGATAGGCCATCAAGAAAAGGATGGGGCAAGGAAGATTTCTAAAACAACCACTAAAACAGACTTTACTTTTCAAACAGCAATAAAGATCTGAATTTCTTGATACTCACAAAATTTAACCCAGAAACTTGTATGGATATATTTTGGAGACAGGAACTTGGTTCAAAAAGATAAACAACAGATTATGAGAAATAGCCTGTACAGTAAACCCACAGTGACTCTCTTCTCCTGACCATTCTCACCAAACATTTTAGCATTTTAGGAAAATAGTTTTAAAGACTATTTTTGCTCTAGCTATTCATCTATCTATTTTTCCAATTCTCCAAACTAATATAGTAAGATTATCAGGGATATGCCCATTTCAATAAACACAAAAATTGTCCATTATACTTGAGACTAGGCTGCTGGGTGGCTGTTCACTGGGTACCCCTCACTACCCAGCCCTCCCCATGCTTAGGGAAGGGGGCTGTATGTCTGGGTAACCATCGGTGAGCAGAAGTTACTGTGACTCAGGCCGGTTTCACATCTGTACTCATGTCAACTGCAGAAAACCCCTCCCCAACTGGGGATGAGGCTTCTCTTACTCTTCACAGAGTACCAGGCTCACCTGGGAAACCTCAACCCACCCACCAAAGCACTCACCAATAAAGACTGACCCACCTCATCAAAACAACAAAAAGGTAATAAACTCTGGAAACCAATACACTGCAGACATTAATTGTGATTCTGAGTGACTGGTATCTTAAATATCTTTAAAATAGTAGGAATATTTAGCTACTCTTCAATAAAAACTGAGAGTAAAACTGTTAAAACTGTTTCAGTAGTTATAACCCAGAAAACAAGGGAGTTATTTTCCTAAGTGTAAAATTGAATACATTCCCACTATGCTGTAGCCGAAGCATACAAAAGCTATAAAATGCTTGCCACGCCTTAATAAAGAAAAAGACAGTTGGGAAAAAAATGCAAAGAGCGAAACTTGGCAAAATCTTACAGGCTTTTAAACACATAATTGTAGATGTCCCCAACAATCCATTAACCACAAACTACCAAAGCACATCCTACTCTTTAGATCATTTTTTAGAACATTAAGTTTTTATGTTTAAAACTACTCACATGCACAGTCTGATGCCAAATGTTGTCATTTAATCCAAGTGCTAACCTTTTATTCCAAATTAGAAGTACACATAATTTGGAAATCTTATACCTTCAAGCTTCTGGACTTTAGACTAAAAATCAAAAGCTGAGAGATGTGCCCTGCATACTTATTTGGCATGAAATAAAAATAAACATTTAACTGCTATTTCCTTTACTATAAAATAAGGGGGCTATGATCGTTAATGTTCTTCCACTCTAAAATTGTTTTAGTATTAATTAGTTTACATTTGTATAATTTAATTTACCCTTAAGAAATAACTACCTGTCCATTTTATACTAAGCAATCAAATGTAAATGTTAATTCCTCTTTTTAGGTAACTAAGGGTGACTGCATTGATGTATTTGCTTTATAAGAACCATTCTAGGGGCGCCTGGGTGGCTCAGTCTTTAAGCGTCTGCCTTCGGCTCAGGTCATGATCCCAGGACCCTGGGATTGAGCCCTGCATTGGGCTCCCTGCTCAGCGGGAAGCCTGCTTCTCCCTCTCCCACTCCCCCTGCTTGTGTTCCCTCTCTAGCTGTCTCTGTCAAAATAAATATTAAAAAAAAAAAAACAACCATTCTATTGTTGGAATTTTCATTTAGTTTTTGGACAAATCAAATTTGGTAAGGGTTGGTTACTGCATAACATGGAAACCTCGTTAACTGTAAAACACAAACTTAAAAATCAATGTTCACAATCATCCAATTGGCAAAGTGTACTTGCTGGCATACTATTTTCAACTTAATGATTTACAGTAATTTTTTAAGTTAAAAAGATGCATTTCAAAGACCGTTCTCTGTCAGAAACTTTATTTATAGAAGTAGAAGTAATGTGAAAATAGGAAGTTGTATTGAAGACATGAATTCCAATTCTGTACCTTCTAGAAGGGATGAAAGGGAGTTACAGAAATAAAGAAGGGGAAATATCTGTATACAAGAAAAGTTGTGAAAAGACTCAGAGAATTTGAGAGTCTAAAACAGATATATAATAAAAGGAAGTTAGGAATGAAAGCACTGTTTGAAAAGGATGGTAATATATTCTATCTGGGTCACAATGAATGTCAGAAATGTAAGATAAGAACCAAGATGGAGAACTTAAGGCTGATAGTGGTTTAAAAAGTCTACAGCAAAGACCTGAGAACTAAAGATGTGACTGGATTAAATTAGCAAAAAGAAAGGATGGGGATATAACAAAAAGCACAGTAAAACCACTAGAAACAAGATAAATATTATTTTCTTAAAAGTACAGATTACAGGGCAACCTGGGTGGCTCAGATGGTTGGGCATCTGCCTTCGGCTCAGGTCATGATCCCAGGGTCCTGGGATCGAGTCCCTCATCAGGCTCCCTGCTCCTTGGGAGTCTGCTTCTCCCTCTGCCTCTCTCTCTGTCTCTCATGAATAAATAAATAAAATCTTTAAAAAAAAAAAAGTACAGATTACATCAGCCTCTGAGATATTCCTTGAAAGCTTTTAAAAAATGCTGATCTTGGGTGCCTGGGCGGCTCAGTTGGTTAGGCGACTGCCTTCAGCTCAGGTCATGGTCTTGGAGTCCTGGGATTGAGTCCCACATCAGGCTCCCTTCTCAGCAGGGAGTCTGATTCTCCCTCTGACCCTCCTCCCTCTCATACTCTGTCTCTCATTCTCTCTCTCAAATAAATAAAAATAAAAATCTTAAAAATAAATAATGTTGATCTTTGTGCTTTGAATATTTTTTAAAGTATAGGACCCTTTCCCTTTAAGGGTTAGATAGATTTAATATAAACGCTAGGAAACAGGCTGTTAGATCAGTGCTCCTCAAACTTTAATGTGTATAAAAATCATTGGAGCATATTAAAATGCAGATTGGGACACCTGGGTGGCTCAGTCCCAGGATCTCAAGAGTCCTGGGATCGAGCCCCGCATCAGCATCATCCAGCTCCCTCCTCAGCAGGGAACTTATTCTTCCTGCCCCTCTGCTCCTCCCCGCACCCCCCCCCATGCTCTCTGTCAAATAAATAAAATCCTTAAATAAATAAATATAATAAAATGCAGATTATGATTCAATAAATCTGGAATGGGACCCAAGATTCTGTGTTTCTAATAAGCTCCCAGGTGATGGCCAAAGAATTTCATTCCAAGGACCAGAGTTTGAGTAGCAAGGTTTTAGATGAATTTCTAAAAATGGGCCATGAGATTAGATTTTGGGAAAGAAGTAACTATCTCACATATCTGTGAATTTTACTGAAAAGTTCAACTGAAGATGCTTGACACATGGCAACAACAAACATACATTGTGATCAAAAGAACACTAACTTTTTAAAAAACTGTGTTGTGTGTATGTGCATGCACACATGTATAGGAAAAGAAACTGAAGAAAACTGAAGACCTCCTCAAGACCTAACAAAATTAATCTTAAAAAAAAAACCCAACAAATTAATAATTCCCATTAAGGAGAAAACAGGAATGACTTTTGTACTTTTGTAGTATAACTACTGTGAACATTAACAGAGACATTATGTCACTTGAGAGAACAATTTGTTTAGTGCTTTTCTTTACATATTGCTCGAAAACTTTCTAGTGCACTAGACTTATTGACTTAGACAAGCATATTTGAGAAGGTACTTTAAAAATAATTCTCAGCAATAGTTCTGTAGAAAATTCATTGGCCTGTAAAAAAAAACATGCTCCTCAGTGCTTTATGTTCCTGTGGATGCTGAATGAATGCATTTGGTCATGCATTAAGTGTGCTGGTCAATCCTGAGGACATTTTACTGCTTACATCAAATTTCCCTAACCATCTAAAAGTCGGCTGTATATGAGAGCAAAGACAAATTGAAAACTTTTAGCAAAATAAAAGCAAATAAAAAAATGACTTAAAGAATTACATACAGACCAACACAAGGATATCCATGACCTCTAAGTACTTACCTCCCTCCTGTAACAATCAAGTACAGCAAATGAAAAGTTAGTAAGAATCAAAAAGCACATTTTTCAGATAATGTGCAGTTATGACCCAAAGATATATTAATTTCATATTTTAACCTCTAAAAACTCCAGCAATATTTACATTTGGGATATAGCCTAACTCTTCTCTATTTTATAAGACAAAAGATCACAATGTCTGGTCTATTATATTTCTTTAAAGAGATTCTCTTTCATCTTTAGCTCTTAAAAACAAAGTGACTATACAAAGGTGAATATATCCCTGCAGGTGTATTTTTTTAGATAATGGCTTAAGTGTGCCACTTACTAGTTTTGATGGACTTGACTCTAATCTCTATCCTCAGGGTTGCTGAAATTTCTGCTCAGCTCTTTATCCTCACAGTCAGCACTGTCTGATGGGTTTTCAAAGTCCTGCTCTGGGCCTGGTAGTTATTAAACTGCCACACTTGAGGAAGAGTTTACATGCAGATATTATATGCAGAATATTCAATTCCCTACAGCTTTCTTGTCTCAGGGATTTGGCCTCAGTTCCATTTCTTTGGACCCTTCACCCAGTAAAAATGCTTTCTGCCTGAGCTCTATCGGGCATTGAGAAGTGGAAAATTTCCTCAAAGGAAAAACCAGAATAAATATGGAGATCATTCATGAACTTTCCTTTTCCAAAGAAGCATATTCCCTCAAGTTAAGCTTACACTGGTTGCTCTCCAAGGCCTTCAACTAGTTGTTTTACATACATGGCCCAACTGTTATAACTGCTTTCAGTAGGAGCCTTCATCTGATATAAACTAACCAACACAGCCTGAACCAGAGGGCTCACCTACTTACTGTGTTTTTCATTTCTAAGTCTGGCTTCTTTTCAAAGCTATGTTGCTTTTTATGGTTTCCTTACAGATATTTTCATGTGTGTCTCAATTTGTAAGCAGTTATTTTTTTTAAAGATTTATTTATTTATAAGAGAGAGAGTAGGGGGAGGGGCAGAGGGACAGACTCTTCATGCTCTTCATGCAGACACCCCACGGAGCCCATGACCCATGAGATCACATCCTGAGCCGAAATCACAAGTCAGACGCTCAACCAACTGGGCCACCCAGGTGCCCCAGCAGTTATTTTAAATCTGCATCTAATAATTTCAGTATCTGAAGTATATGCAGTTTTGATTCTGTTTATTCCTGCTGGTTCTGATTAGTTCAATCGCCTTGTGATCTTTGACTACCCACTCAAAAGTGTATTGTAAGAGTTCATTGTAAGATAATGTGATTCGTCTATAGAACTTTACATTTGCTTTTGTGAGACACTACCAGATTAGACCACCTCCAGCCAAGCTGGGCTCCATGTATCTGCAACACAAATACGTATGAAAGGCAGTTGGTGGCCATACTTACCAGTTATTTCTTTTAAAAATATCTTTCCATTTAATTCTCTATTCTGCTCAGCATTCAAATATTCCTATCTGGTTACAGGCTGTTATGTAAAAAGTGGCTATTTTTTTCAGAGCTTCAGTATTTTTAAAGCATTTAAAAATATATTTTATCCAGTATATTTACTCTCAGTGAAAAAGCTGATCTGAATAATTTAGCTTACCATTTTAAGAAACCAGACCCACTGGTACTCTCTCATCATCTTAATTATCACCCTTTCACAGAGACCTTCTGTGAGCACTGAATTTAAATAGCTCCCCCAATCACTCTTTATCACTCTATCCTCTATTGTTTCCTTCATAGCACTTATTGGTTTATGAAATAATCTTGTTACTTATTTTTTGCTATCCCTGAATACAACATAAGCTCCAATGAAACAGGAAGTCTACCATATATCCTATATAGCAATATAACTCCAGAATTTACCTAGCACAGTTACTGACATGGTATAGTTGTCCAATACATATTAAAGGAATATATTAAACCAACAAACTGGGTTACAAAATTGAAATTTCCAAATAAAGTAGTAAGGCCAAGGGAGACGGGGGGGGGGGGCAGGGTAGAGAACATCTTTCATTTCATTTCTCTCTTTAGATAAAATTCCAGTTTCTAACAGCTCAGTCCCAAGTGACCAAATCTAATCCCTTCTATCTAACTCTTCATCACGTCTCTATGTTGCCAAGGAACTGCTAATAAAAAAAGAAGAAAAATATAATGTTGGTGTTTTTAAGAGCTTTCAAGTATCAGACTGTGAAAATGACTGTGGATCATATCCCGGTAAACAGATTAATACTCATCAGAACTCTTAAATGCTAAGGTAATCATACATGCATTACCAGTAGCTAGTTTTACACAGAGATGTTAATGCTTAGGGTAAATGGTATGCAACAGATTTAAATTTTTACACTTAAATATATACTTCTGAAAACAAAGAGGTCAATTACAAAACCAACTGTAAATGTTTGCTTTAATTTCCAATTGAAAAACAAGAAATCCAACAGTTAAATAACCATACAGGTTTGGACTCTTTCATCTCAAAGCATAACAATAAGATGAGAGTTAAGTAAGGAAGAAAAACTTCCTAAGTTGACACTTCCTAATTTTTTTTTAAAGATTTATTTGACAGGGAGAGAGAGAGAATGCAAGCCTGTGCGAATGGGGAGCTGGGGAGCGGGCAGAGCGAGAGGGAAAGAAAATCCCAAGCAGACTCCCCACTGAGCACAACGCATGTATGACCTGAGCCACCTGAGCCAAAATCAGGAGTGGGATGTTTAACAAACTGAGCCACCCAGGCGCCCCTGAGAATTTTTAATTTTTAACATATTTAGTACCTTTTATGTTAAAAATATTTTAAACAAACAATAACTAACCTTATTCTCTACTATGAGTTAGTATAATTAATGCTACAAAAAAAGTTTTGTCAACGGAAAAGAACAACTAGAAATTTGTAATATTCACATTCCTATTCTAAAGTACCTTTATTCAGTTAACAGAGCCCCAGAAAACTTCACTGAAGGTCCATGGGCAAGATACTGTAAATTAGAGTGTTAAGCAATAAAGCATGCATTTTTAGTCTACTAATTCTGCAAGAAACAATACAGCTTCCATTTTGGAATAAAAGACAGAGCCTAAAACATCAGCTTCACTTATCCAGCATTAGGTTCAACCACTGCAATCCCCCTACAAAGTCTCACATCTCCCAAAGATTACAGGACATTCTCACACTCTCCTTCTGAAACCACCATTACCAATTTTTTTAAAAGAAACTAAATCTTCTAAAGCAGGGGAAGGCATCTTTGGGTTAAAAATTTCATTCTCGGGAGCGCCTGGGTGGCTCAGTTGGTTAAGCGATTGCCTTTGGCTCAGGTCCCCTGATCCCAGGGTCCTGGGATCGAACCCTGCATTGGGCTCCCTGCTCCTCGGGGAGCCTGCTTCTCCTTTTCCCTCTGCCTGCCACTCCCCCTGTTTGCGCTCTGTGTCAAATAAATAAATAAAATCTTTTAAAAAAATTTAAAAAAAAAATTTCAACCTCACATTACAGCTGTTACCACAAATATTTTTGTATTTTAGAATTAGCCAACAGTCAACTTGGAGCTGTTTTCACTATGAGACCTAGTAAGCTGTAACAAAACAATTTTGCTGTCCATAATTAAGAGAAAACAAGTACCCCATCCAACTTCTCTACACACCACATAAATACACCCACTGAAGAGCACTGAAAAGCAAAATGTAGGGGCGCCTGGGTGGCTCAGATGGTTAAGCGTCTGCCTTCGGCTCAGGTCATGATTCCAAGGTCCTGGGATGGAGCCCCACATCAGGCTCCTGGCTCAGCGGGGAGCCTGCTTCTCCTTCTGCCTCCCCCCCACCCCTCCATGCTCTCTGTGTCTCAAATGAATAAATAAAATCTTTAAAAAAAAAAAAAAGCAAAATGTGTAAAACTGCATATTCTGTGGAACATTAGTTTGTATCTATACAAACACCAGTTTATCAAATCGCATCAAGAGAGAATGCAATCATATTGCATAGGATATATGATTATGAAATGATGATATTAAGTTTTCCCTCTTGGTGTAATTTGACAAATGTTAATTAATGTAAATGTGCAATGATAATTTATACATAATATAATTCATACAGAAATGGGACTAAGGTCCCTCTTTAACATACTTCTTAAAACATTACATTTATAAACAGTAAGGATCAATATAGTTGTATAGTATGTAATCAGCTTTTAAATTATCTAGAAATAATGACAACAAAACTTTATTATAGACTTTATTTAGTTGAGAAGGAGGGGGAGAGAGAGCACAGTCAGGGGGAGAGGCAAAGGGAGAGAGAGAAGCAGACTCCCCGCCAAGCAGAGAGCCTGACACGGGGCTCGATCCCAGGACCCCAAGATCATAACCTGAGCCAAAGGCAGCTGCTTAACCAACTGAGCCACCCAGGCGCCCCAAGACAACAAAACTTCAAAATAGCATGTGCTCACAGACATGAACACAGGAGACAAAAAAATACTACTGTATTTTTGTAAAGAGAAAACAATTTTGATCTAAGTACCAGAAAAGCACGTGTAGATTTAGGGGCACCACCTCCCCATACCCTTATGAGCTTTTGGATTTTGAAGTATGGTTGCACAAATTACCAACAGGACTTTTTATCACAGAGGATTCAAAAGCTTTTGAAATGAAGGCCAGTACACATAAAGCAACAGAAAATTAAAGTATTACAAAACTCCAACTAACTTTCAGAGTATTAGTTACTCAAAAGAAATAGTTTTCCAGATAACTGAAATCTAATCTCCTTGAGACTCAAAGAATATTTAATAATTTTGGTTACTAAAATCTTCCTTCTTAGAGTGTTTTGGATGTACTTTATCCTCTTGATACTGAAGGATGGCAGAATATGCCACCACAAAATAAGACTAGAACCTCAGGACATGCCACCCTAATATATGCTGCCTCGGTTACTGATTACTTCAAGCTGTAAGAACTTGAGAAACAGCAAATGCAGGGAGAAGCTTTATCTGCCTAAAGACAGATCCTCTAAAAGGAACTCCACTGTCACAAATCCCCTCCCCAGCTGCATCAAGCAGAGCACTGACTCCTATCACAGGGGAGGAGACTAGAAGCCAACACCACACCCTGACAAACTCTGTCACGTTATCATACCTCACATCTATTCTGTAAGGACCCACTTACCTTTCCTAAAAACCCTTTGCTCTCCCCTAAAATGCCTCCACGCCCCTTCCCCTATTAAGATGGTAACTAAGTCTAAACCACTTCAGGGAGTTAACTTCTTTTTCCCTGGGTATCTCTTACATATACATGAGGCATACATGTGAATAAACTTTTTTCTTGTTAATCCATCTTTTCTTACAGGGGCCTCAACTGAGAACTCCCATGGATAGAGGGAAAATTATTTTTCCTAGCCTACAATACATTAATATGGGTACCAAAGGGCCAAACTACGCTGGAAATTTTCATAGATTTTCTCATTTAATCCATAAAACAGCTCCCTGAGACAGGTCTTATCATTTCCATTTTGCAAATGAGAAAATAGAGCCTTGGACACGTTTCTTGTCAGAGGAAGTGGCATTATTGGGATTTACCCTCAAGCATGTTTTATTCCACATACAAGCTCTTTTCAAAATAAGCTGTTCACCCAATTAAAAAAAAAAAAAACTATCACCGTGGTTTTTACCTGACATACATATACACAGAGCTTTTTTTATCTGACATGCATAAACACAGCTTCAATAGCAAAGGTAGGCACACTATATACTAAGAGCCAAAATCTTGAAAAATGTGAAAAATAGAGGTTATGTTATATTCTACTATTTCCTTACATTTCTTAGTGTAAACAAAACGTAAAATATATTTGTAATATAAATTAAAATGCAAGTGTCTTTAAGACAACGGGCCCATGTCCTTCTGAATCCTTCACCCCAAGAGGACTGGGATTGATCTATTAACTGACTTAAAGAACAAAATGAAAAATAAAGAATAATACATATCTAGGTAGAATGGGATGAAGAGATAGGAGGGGAAAACAAATTCAGAGATAAAGGCAAAAAGAGATGGAAAAAAATTAAAGGAGTAGCAAAATGAACTGTTTCTTGCAAAGACTTCAGAAGTGCTTAAAAAAAAAAAAAAAAAGAGGGAGGCTCCTACTAGAGGAAATGAACACCCCAGAGGTGTAGGCAAGAGAGATACTATAGAGGAAATACAATACAGAGAGGACAGCGGAGTCTAAACACTTGTTGAGATCTCTTTCGTTGGCATTTGTGTTCTGCAATGTCATACTGTGACCTGCAGTTTCCTCTTCCCACAGGAGTAAGGCAGGAAAAAGTCCTCAACAGCAGTAACAGTGATGTCTCTTACCAACCCTGCCACCATCCTCATCACCTTTCCTTCTAATCACATCATTAGAAGATTTAGGAGACTATTTTTTTAAATCTTATTTCCATCTTCTTGATGTGACCTCAGAAGGACAAACAGCCATCCTCTGATCTTCACCCAGGCCTTCATCCCCACTGCAACTGAAGCAGAAGTGAGAGAGACCAGCAACTCTTATTTGGATCAGCTGGAGAAGGGAGTCTCTCATCCTGGAAATTTGAATTGGAAAGGGGGAGAGGAGGATGGCAACCCAGTGGCCACAGACTCAAAAGACAAAAACGGAAACGGTGGAAATTAGCCAACGGGGAGGAATAATGCTATAAACTTAAAGGAAGAAGGTGTGTGTGCTTGGCTAAGGGTAACTTCAACTTATACGTTGAGCAAATGGGTTGTTACTATGCAGCAGAGATGTGCAATTACTCTTAAGCACAATCTTAAGACTTAACTAGAAGAGTATTCTGAGAAGCATGAAAATATTCCAGGGAGTAAGAATGACCTGTACGGTCTCAGAAGAGAAGAGGAAAGAATATATATAGATGCCAACAGGTACACTTAGAAGTATAAACATGTGTTCTTAAAAAATAACAGCTGTACTATGGAATTTCTCAGAATTCTGTTTGAGGATATCTGGGAAAATAAAGCAAGGAGAGCATGGTTAGAGTATGGACTGCAAGTAATGTGAAGTAGATCTATTAATTTTGAATATTTATTGTATGAGTAATGCCTGAGATCCACCCCAGTCCCTCACAGGGGCCTTGATACAGTCAAATCCTGGTGCAAGCTTTCTTGACAATGTATCCACCATCAGCCACATCTATTAATAGTAATAATCTTGAGGTCGATATAATCTAGCCTTGAAAACTGATAGAAACAAGGGAAGAATAGTTGGTGCTCTTTCCTCTTCTGACTAGTTTGGAAAATAAATAGCTTTTCATGTTGAATGCTTAATTATTTGATCCATGTGGATGGTTTAGGGAAATCTGAAATAAACCTGCTCCTTATCATTAATTCCTCTGGTTTATACAGATCAAGATCACTTACCGGGCAAGCAACATTTACCAAAACAAATAGCAAAAAGCAGTGTTCCTCCTACTAGAGAACATATAAAGGGCAAAGAATTGAGAGAATTTTAATACATAGCTAAAGAGAGAGCATAATACGGATTTCTTGCAACCTACTCAGTTATCCATAATAGGGCATAACATAATTGAAAAATGAAAATACAGATAAACAAAACCCTCTAATTCCGATTGTTATCTTCTAACTTAGCAATCGAAAACTTTTCTTCAGTTGCTAAGAAGTGGTGAGACTGTTTCAACCTTTACTATCATTCACTGCTAACCTCTAAAATCTTAAAGAACATATAAAGACAGGTAATAGAAATGAGAGGTTCTGTTAAAAAAATCTATAATTCGGATAACCACTCTGAATGAACAGTGAGTTCACTTCATATGTCCAATTTGAAATGAGTATCGGTATTGTCTATTTTCTCCTCCAGGGCAAGCAAACATTTTTTAAAAAATATATGTATCTAATAATAGTGATCTCTCTGCAAAATCAAAAATAAAGATGCCGTTTGAAATTTATGTTCAAGTGCTATTATTTTTGGATAAATCATGTCAGTAAAAAGTTTTTTAATTCTACTATAGATGAACACTAGAATTTATACAATACTAGTGAAGAATTGTGAGGAAAGACTGAGAAGTGATCCCAGTCTGTTAAAGATTTAGATGTGCATGACACATGCACACGGCAGTAAATATATAGAATGAAATTAAAAGTAATTCCTCTGAATTACCAGAACACTCTGGTAAGGTATTTAAATTTCACAATAATCACTTAATCTGCAGATTAAATGATAAATAAAGCCACATTCAAAGAAAGTCTTATTTAGAATCAAAAAATCTCAAGAGATTGAAAAATATATAATGAAAAACCAAAAGCACTTTCAGAAATGTGTATTTACTTCTTCAAGAAATATTTATTGAGAACCCATAATATTTTGGCACTGTTATAGGTACAAGAGATCTATCAACAAAGAAAAATAATTACTCTAGTGGAATGAAACATAATTTTTTAAAGAACCAAATGAGTAGATTACATAGCATATTAAAAGGTGATAAAGAGTAAGGAGAAAAATAAAGCTAAGAGGATTAGATGTACTGAGATGGGTTAGAACTATAATTTTAAGCAGGATAGGCAGGGAAGGTCAATAGTGTTATTTAAGGGAAAAGCTAAAGGTGAGGAAATCAATCACGCAGGTATCAGAGACAATGGTGCCAGGTGAAAAGAACAGCGAAAGCAAATGCAAATGCCCTGTAGCAAAAGCACGATATAGTCTAGAAACAGCAAGAAGACAACGTTCCTAGACCAAAGTGAATGGGGATAAAGGAATAGGAGGTTCGGTCAGAAAGGTAATGGTAGGGACAGATGGTTTATGGCACTGTGGATCACAGTAAGATTTAGGTCATGGCCAGGCAAAAGGACCTGGAGCAAGCAGCTGTGGTAGTGGCGTCCAGATTCAGTGGCTTCCAGAGGAAAACAGAGGGAGTAGCAACTTAGTTTATCTATTTTTGCAGTACAGTTTTGAGAGCCCTTCCAGGAAGCTCAACCTGTTCCTCTAGCCCTCCCAACAATCACCCAGGTTACAAAACCTTTTAAAAATCTTTGTTAAAATGTAGCTACACTGCATTCTTTATCTGTGACTAAGTACCCTGTCAAATCCAACCCTGATATAGAAGGAGAGCCTAGGGACTGTAGCTCTGAAGTCATCAGGGGGAAAAGCCCTCCCAGGCCGATTAGGGAGCATCGACTAGGCCTAAGAGTGACTAACAAAAAGCAAAGGTCATGGGAGTTAGGTAGTGTATTCTTTCCATGGATGCCATAAAAAAATACCATAAATTTAGTGGCTCAAAACAACACAAATTTATTATCTTAAAATTCTGGAGGTAAGTCCCAAATGGATCTCACTAGGCAAAACCCAAGGGGTCAACGGGCTTCTAGGGGAGAATCTGTTTCCTTGCCTTTTCCACTTTCTAGAACCCTCATTCCCTGGCTCATAACCCCTTTCATCTTCACAGCCAGCAACCCTGGTCAAATCTTTCTCAGATGGCATCATTCTGACATTGACACTCCTTCCCTCTTCCACATTTAAGGATCCTTGTGTTTGCATTGGGTACAGCTGGACAATCTTTAAAGTCAGCTGATACCAACCTTAATTTCATCTGCCACCTTAATTCCCCTTTATCATACCTACCATAGGCAAGAGAATCAAAAGACTGGCTGGGTAATAGGGTACTCAGGCTGGAACCCTTGTTTAGCAGTAAGATACCAACCTAGTGGAACTAATTCAACCCTGAAGTTGACAAAGTATGTAGCCAAGGTAACTGTAACAAACACGGGCCAGGAAAGGGTTTTTACTTTGTAGATTTATATATATAAATATTTATATAAAAAGTTATTTTAAAAACTCACTACATGATACAAACCTTAAATCACATACTTAATCACTTTTAATAACTTTAGAAGTAAAACACTATTTACCAAATGCAACAGACAAAATAATCCTTAATTGTATGAAATTAGGGCTACTCTGAAAATCTGGGAGGCTTTTCAAATTTTTGAAGAAATAAAGCCAAGCTCATTAATGCATTACAAACATAATGAATACCTTAACATGCCATAGACATGCAAAGTACATAAACTTAAGAGGATTTTATAAAAGGAAAATAATTTGTGTTACTTTCCAAAAACCAGGTGCCAATTCCTACCTTCTAGGTTAACAGAAATGGTTGATCTGATTTCCTTTGTATGGTTGCTGGAGATCAAAATTACTAGGTGGGGGTAAGCAAAATGGGTAAAGGTAGTCTAAAGTACAAACTTGGGAGTTATAAAATAAGTAAGTCCTGGATATGTAATGTACAGCATGTGGATACAGTAATACTGTTTTTTATATTTGAAAGTTGCTAAAACATTAAAAGTTATCACAAGAAAAAACAACGTGTCATTATGTGTGGCAAGGGATGTTTAAAAAAAATTATTAGTGGGCGCCTGGGTGGCTCAGTTGGTTAGGCGACTGCCTTCGGCTCAGGTCATGGTCCTGGAGTCCTGGGATCGAGTCCCGCATCGGGCTCCCTGCTCGGCAGGGAGTCTGCCTCTCCCTCTGACCCTCTTCCCTCTCATGCTCTCTGTCTCTCATTCTCTCTGTCTCAAATAAATAAATAAAATCTTAAAAAAAAAAATTATTAGTATTATGAATTAAGGTAGAAGTAAGGAAGACAAGCATGCAGTAAAATATTGTAAAAGATTTAGAAACTCTGGCCTTTGAAAATATGTTCTTTTTACCGATAAAATCTCCCTAAACTAACAAGACTTAGGATGTCAGAGATTTTGTAAAGTAAACAATGTAGGATTTTTTTCTTTTGGAGGAAATTTAATCTCAAACACTTTTAAAAAATCAATTATAGATGTATATCAAGATTAGAAATGGGATCATACTGCTAAAAAGGTATATACTTTTAAAAACTATTTGACCACAAATTCCAGAAACCACACTATAGAATAGGTTTATTTTTTTTTTTAAGATTTTATTTATTTATTTGACAGAGAGACACAGCGAGAGACGGAACACAAGCAGGGGGGAGTGGGAGAGGGAGAAGCAGGCCTCCCGCCGAGCAGGGAGCCCGATGCAGGGCTCGATCCCAGGACCCTGAGATCACGACCTGAGCCGAAGGCAGATTCTCAACGACTGAGCCACCCAGGCGCCCCTAGAATATCTAAGTGTAAATTAACAACTTCCAACACCTTTACCTAAAGAACACTGGATCAAAACAAATTGGCTTAAAATTAGCCAAGAACTGGCGTTATACAGATTCATAAGTAACTTTGAGGTACTAGTTCACATTAAAAAGGACCCTGATTTATAAACCAGAATGCCTATTTACAGTATTAATTAATGGGAAAAACTAAGACACAGGAGTCCCTATCCCTTTTTGTCAATAACCATTCAATAAGTATCTCCCTACAAAAAAACATAGCTAAAATATTTTTAACTAGTAATTAGTATCAGTGACTAAGGAATAAAACAGAATAAATGGATATCAACATCTAGGGAATTGAGGGAGATTTATACATCTTGTAATTTCTAGCAAATGTTAACAGGATACTTAATAGTTTATTGTATTCAACTGTATTAACCTGTTATCTGTAAGATACTGCATAATTTACTTCTTTTAAACATTTAACTGCAAATGAAGCTTTGAAAATCCCAAAAGAATATAGGATTAAGCTGAGTATATCTTAAATCTCTCATTTTCCTTCCTTTTCAAATCCTAATTAATCACCTTACCTCCATTTCTCTAATTTCAAGGTGGGGTGGAGGGTGGGAATGACAACAGGGGACAATGACTTTTGAGAAAAACTTCTTCCTTGAGAGCTAAGATGACAAAATGAATTCAAAGCCAGATATGTAAACTAAGCAGCTACAATATGTAGCTAGGAATTTTGAGTCAGACATCAGAAATCTACGAATACATCCATTTCTAGGCCTTACTGGACATTTTATCTAGTTTCTTAAGTTACTGTTTTTATAAACCTGAAACATACAATATTAACTGTGACTTTGGAAAAGCTGAGTAACACTGCTAGGCCACAACTTTCTCTTCTACTATATCTACTTTTACAGGGTTAGAGACACTGCATGCTCTGTAATGCCTGGTAAATATCAGGCGTCTAGTAAGTGGCTATTACTCAGTTGCAATTTCTTTATTTCCTTAGAAGGGGCATTTTCTGGACTGGTCAGGAAAAGGTGAGAGGAAGGGTTCACTGAAAAGTTCTCTAGCACTGGTGGTCTTCAACAGTGAGAAGGCCAGAGTCCAGGGTAAAAGGGAGTGAGAAGGCAAGGGTCAAGGCTGACTGACTGGCCCTCTTCCTTTCTTCCTTCAAAGGCATCTGAAGCTTCAGTCCCTGCCATAGCTTCCATCCCCGCTCCTAGGCCATAGCAACACACAGCTTCCTCCCCAGAGCCCCCTTCTGAAACATTATTCTATTACTAGGTAATCTACTGTACTTGCTATGCTGAGAGGTACTCTTCAAATCAGAATGTGACATCAATTGATAATAACAAGGTTATTCAAAATTCAGTAATATTTTATGGTCTTATATATTACCAGTGCATATTTCTTTCAGCCAGAAAGAATGGACTACAGTGAATTTTCTACTTTTTCTTTTCTTCTTGATTAAAATGACAAGTTCCCCTTAATAAAAATTAAGGTGTTTTTTAAGTAATACTCCTTATTTATACTAGAATATTCGGATCCTGCTGGACAGAAATTGACCAAAACTAAAAACTACCTTCCTAGCTAAAATTAACATTCTTCTTTGATCACAATAAACTCTGGATTTACTTGGCATAAATTCAAGGTAGACAAAATGTTAATACTGAGCAACATAAGAAAAAGTAGAATTAAAGAGCATCCCTAAATTCTCTTCCTTTATTGGATATGTAATTATCTGTAATTTCTAAAATAATAATAGGTGCACACTATAGAAATTTCAGGAAATTTAGAAAAAAAAAATGAAGCAGCTCATCATCCTAGAACCACTATTACCATTTTTTGATATTATCTAACAGTGTCTTTTCAGAAGCATTTTTAAAAATGAGGTTGTAATTGGAATATATGCAACATAAAATGCTGTAATATGTATGCTTTAACATGTTAACCATTTACCCTGAATATTGTCTTTGAAGCCACGTTTTATAAATAAATTCCATAACGGTTATTATGTTTTACTTTTGTGTTCATTAGTTTATTGTCTGTCTCTGCCATTGAACCACAAGTTACCTCAGGTTAGGGGCTCTGATTTTCTGATTCATCACTGCATACTCACTGCTTAGTACAGTGCCAGGCATGAAGCAGGTGTTTGATACATATTTGTGAATAAATGAGTAAATGAATGTATTTAGCCACTCTTGTACTGTGAAATAATTCTTTGTCCTTAAAGCAACAGCTTATGCAGTGTAGTAATCTTTTATATTGATCAAAATTTTCTAAGGAAAACATAATAAATCCAGTGAAGAGAGGGATAATCCTAAGTAGAAGTAAAAACAAATAAGGATACACTTCACACCCATTAGGATGGCTACTATCAAACAAAACACAAAACAAAAAACCAGAAAACAGCAGGTATCAGCAAGATGTAGAAAAACTGCAACCTTTGTGCATTGCTAGTGGGATGTAAAATGGTGCAGCCGCTGTGAAAAAACGGTATGGTTATTTCTCAAAAGTTACACACAAAATTACAATATGATCCAGCAATTCCGCTGATGGGTATATACCCAAAAGAAGGGAAAGCAGGGAATCCAACAGATATATGTGTACACCATGTTCACAGCAGCAGTATTTACAATACCCAAAAGGTGGAAGCAATCCAAGTGTCCACTGATGAATGGATAAACAAAATGCAGTATATACATACAGTGGAGTATTATTTAGCCTTAAAAAGCAATGAAATTCTGATACATAAGTATGAACCTTGAAGACATTATGTTAAGTGAAAGTAAGCATAAAAAGGCAAATACGGCATGATTCCATTTAAATGAGATACCTGAAATAGTCAAATTCACAGAGATAAAAACTATAACAGTGGTTACCAGGGACTGGAGGGAGGGGGAAATACAGTTTCAGTTTGGGACGATGAAAACGTTCTGGCAAAAGCAGTGGTAATGGTTGCACACAATGTGAATGTACTTAATGTCACTTAAGTATACACTTAAAAATGGTTAAAATGGCAAACTTTTATGTTATAAATGTATTTCATAACAAAAAATAAAATACAGAAACTAATAAAGATAAAAATTCATAGTAAAACAAACCAACCAGCCAAGCCAGGAAATCAATGTTTTTCAATTAAAAGATTTCAACTTTTAGGTAACATGGTCAAAAGGAATGAAGATATACTTCAATACCCATTTTACCATCATCGACATATTATATTCTCAATCATAAATAACTCCCCTCTATTATTATGCATGTATAATTGTTCAGTTAGGAGTGTAATTATGACAAATCACATATTCTCAATGTTCAGATCTTCTGCAACATGCCAAATTATACAACCAGAGATTTATTAAACATTCAACTATAATATCATCTGATGACTCAGATGCTATTATTTAAATATTAATTCTGACCCCTTGGCTATATGAATATAGGGTACAAGAAAAAGACCATTTCTCAGGGGCGCCAGGGTGGCTCAATTGGCTAATAAGCATCTGCCTTCAGCTCAGGTCATGATCCCGAGGTCCTGGGATTGAGCCCCACATCGAGCTCCCTGCTCACTGGGGAGCCGGTTTGCCTGTTTCTCCCTCTCCCTCTGCTGCTCCCCCTGCTTGTGCTCTCACTCTCTGTCAAATAAACAAAATCTTTAAAAAAAAAGAACACTTCTCAAGGAATTTAAAATTGATATTCTACACCTTAAAAACAGGATAGAAAACTGCCTTTTAATATTACATTATTCTTACCTTTTAGAGTAAAACTTGTCTAGTACAGAGACATTTGAATTTGTGCCACCTTTTGACATTGCCCAGTATTATTTATTGACTAAAACAGGCAAGGTACATAATAGTTGATAAATTCTTAAAATTCTCTAAAAATTTAAAAATACTTAAGTTCTCCTAGATTTTTATTAAATTTTATATGTGTATGAACAACACACAAAACAATGCTCTGAACTTTTCTTTTTACTTTTAAATTTCCGTGATGCCCATCTCTGTATTTCCACATGTCTCAAAAGCAAAAACAACAGGTGTGGCCTTCAGCTATTATATTCATTCCCTCAAGTACTTAGCCTTAAAAACATTACCAAATAGCCAAAAGAACAGAGAAACAAAACTCAAATTGGTGACACTGTCTTCCTTTCCTTTGTGCTTCAGATTAAAAAGCCTTTCCTATTTGAAATGTTAAGTTTAAGTGGCATCCTCATTTAAATACAAAACTTTTAGTATTTTTAGGTGGTCTTTCACATGTTCAAATGACCAAAGAATCATAATTCTGCCTCAGTAAATATCACAATAGCTGCATTATCTCAGGACATGACATTACAAATATGTAATGTGTCTTAAAGCTGCCAAGCCGATATGATACAAAATACATCAAATTAATCAAAGACATGTTTGTTAGCCTTACAATATACTGAGACACTGCACATAGCTCAGTGTGTATATTAAGAACAAAATCACAGAAACTGAGGGTAAGGCAAATAGAAACAGTCATTTACCAATAAAGGCCTCTCTCCCAAATAAAAGATCGTGACTTACTGAGATACACACAATGGAGTGAGAAGATTCTCTCCAGTATTTCTACACTGTCTGATGACAAAAAATGCATAAAGAAAAAGACTAGATTCTTAGTTGGGGGTTAATATCCAATACATAGAAAATTATTAGTCTGGCAAGAGTTGAACTACCATTCTTCCTATATATAAGGTAATGTAAAACAAAATATTCAGTTAGTCTTCAAAAATCACTTATACCAACCAGATTATACTGCCATGGTTTTCAAAAGAACAAGTGGAAAAATGAGGGGCTATGCGGAGCAAGAGGTGCTGGGACATGTTACTTTCTTTTAAAAATATGGATATACAATTTTATTTTAAAAAGATAAATTTTGCACTTGTCTCATGGCCTGGAAATAATACTCAAAAGTAAACCCTTTCATAACATACAATTTGGATATATTTCATTGAATTAGTCAAAAGTAATATTATATTAGGCTCATATCTTTCTTCTTTAAATAGGTCTAGCTTTATCTTGCTTGTTTTTAATTGAGAAGAATCCATTCTAATTATATCTAACCAAAGCCAATGGTTTTATTAAGCTTTAGTCTAACTTACATCCCATTAGGAAGCATTCAGCATTGTCCCAATGAAAGCTTTCTAAAAGAACAGTTCATCCTTCCTACTCATGGGAATAAGCAGCCAGATAGATCACTTCAATGGCAAAGATAAAAGATGAGATAGCAAGTTACTTTGCCATGGCAACAACTTTTAAAATTCTCAATAGATCACTTTCTCCTATTTAAATATAAATGCAATCTAAAGCAGCTGCTACAGTGACTGACAAGTTCTCAATCAAAATCTATTACCATGAGAGTTTCCAACTTAGGATGTGTAACAATATCCGCTACTGAACAGATCCAGAAGCTTAAAATGTATCGTTCCAAACTATGTTTCAGCTATAGATATCTAAATTGCAGGATTTGAGATTAATCTTAATCATGTGTTTAATAAAAGTGTACTTTGGTTTTATTCTAGAGAATTAGGACAAATAAACATCCCAAATACACATTTGCTGTGTTTTTTTAAGTTTGGGGTTATAAAGCTGGATCTCATGAGAGCTATTTAAATCTTCAAAATGTATAGCCTATAGAAATAGCTAGTAGAATATAACATATGTATAACATAAAATAATATAATATATAAAGATTAATAAATGCCATCAGTTACATTTAAAGCAACATAATATTTGCCAGGAGGTATAAAATATACAGTACCTTAAAATGAACCTAAATTTGAGGTAAAAATCCAATCCTGATTTTTTACTTCCAATGTAAATACAACACATAATTGTATTTTATCCAGCATAGTTCAAAGTCATCTTGATATCACTAACAAAATTATATTAAGCACCAACTACGTAAGTCAAAAGCTCTGCCCTTGCCTTTACAGTCTATCATTTAGAAGCTTCTCTGTAGATTCAGAATTTCTATTTAAATATATTACTATCTAAAAAACTATATGTCATTGTACTTATTCTCTCAGCCTTTGATCCTTCTAGAGGGAGAGCTACCAAGTGAATTTACTTCAGAGTAAAACAAAATTAAACGGCATTTGATATAATGCCAATTAGCATTTTGAGCACTACAGATCCCAACTGCACTGCTTCCTTTGCCTAACATCAAAATAAGAAAAGCCAGAATTATACTGATCTACTTTCTATAGAATATGAAGCTTAAATTACACAGAAATGAACAAGATTTTAAAGTACACATATAAGGGGCGCCTGTGTGGCTCAGTTGGTTAAGCGTCAGACTCATGATTTCAGCTCAGGTCATGATCTCAGGGTCTTGAGATTGAGCCCTGCGTTGGGCTCTGCACTCAGTGGGGAGTCAGCTTGAGATTCTCTCTCTCCTCCCCTCCCTCTGTCCCTTCCCCCACTTGCGCATGCACACACTCTCTAAAACAGATAAATAAATCTCTAAAAAATGTAAAATAAACATATAAAAATTATTTCTCTACCAAAGTCCTTAAGCACTCTAAGAATAAATTAAACGTAAGGCTCATATGTCTATACATACATGGGAACACTGACAAAATCAATCTTAAAAACTACAGATTACCAAGTAAGAACTTCTAGGGGGTCATCAGGGTCCAGCGAGTTCTGGAGTTGCAAAGGAAAGACAAAATTCTGTACTCAAAATGTCTCAAGAAGTTGATTTTAGTCAACTTGACCTCCTGGATAATTAACCCAAACCCCTCCTAGATAATTAATCTAAAAAGTTCTAAGAAGACTAAAGGCTCTGGATTCTAAGCACACCAAAGATCCTAAGGGTTTGGAATCCACTTAAGAAAGAGTGACTTAAGAGTCTTAGACCCAAGACATACTGAAATATAAAGACTACAGACCTGAATGAACTTTTAGATTGCTCTGCAAATGCCTAAGGTGTCACAAGGCTCCTCTGAACTAGGTGAGAGCTAGATGATTTTGAAAACCAAAGACTTTTATGGATTCCAAGTAATCATAACTTGCATCGTTAAATGGAAAACCATGTTCAAAAAGAACTTCGGTTTTTAAATTAACTTCACTGACATATAATTTACATACAATAAAATATGCTAATTTCAAATGTACAGTACGATGAGTTTTGGAAAAGTAATTGGGATTTAGGAATTTCCTTCATCTCAAAAAGCTTCCTCAGCCCCCTTTGAACTCAACTTCCCATCCTTGGCCCCAGGCATCTAATGATGTACTATTCATTACAGATTAGATCTGCCTTTTCTAGAATTTCATATTTATTTCTCATTAATAATTCCGTGAGATTAATGTTTGGCTCAGTGAGGTTAAGCAAATTTCACAATTTCACACAATTCCAAGATTCAAAATGAGGATCTGAAATCAGGTCCCTCTGATGCCAAAGCATACTGTTAAATGATACTACAGGATTTGGGTCTTGTTCATTTTTACATTCCTAGCATTTTGTAAACCTGACCCTTCAAAAAAAGAACTGAATTTAAGGAAACTGACCTGCACTGGGTGAGACCCAAGGAAAAAAAGATCCATTTTGAATGATAAATCAGGTCTTGAGAAAGGGAAAAAAGAAAGATAAAGGGTCCCTGACTGTCATTTGCAAAGTCTCAAAGTATCCCCCAAGAAATTTATTAAAGGGAAAGATAGCTTTAGAGTGAAGAAACCAGCAAAAACCACCTTAACCAAGTGAACAAAATCAACATCACCAGTAAATAAAACATATTGACTTCATGAACCCGTATCATTTTGTGATATTTTTGTCAAGCCTGTATAGCTTTAGTCTAATTGATGAGGGAAAGAAGCAGAAAAACATTCACCTTTAACCCAGAAGGCTGACCTATAGCCTGCATAGTTTCTATGAGAAATTAAGTGCTGGTTTCTATATTCCTTTTTTTTTTTTTTTTTTAAGATTTTATTTATTTATTTGAGAGAGAGAGAGTGAGAGAGAGCATGAAAGGGGAGAGGGTCAGAGGGAGAAGCAGACTCCCCACTGAGCAGGGAGCCCGATGTGGGACTCGATCCTGGGACTCCAGGATCACGACCTGAGCTGAAGGCAGTTGCTTAACCAACTGAGCCACCCAGGCGCCCTGGTTTCTATATTCTTAAAGGGTCTCGTGCCTGCTATATCTCTCACCAATAGTTAGAATCAAGCTGAATGATAAGCATCAGAGAAATCTTGGGAAAGTAGTTTTATGAGTAGAAATTTGAAGAAAACATTTATGATCTAATACTCCCTGCACATGCCCTCCCCCTTGAGCACTAAGCATAAAGCCACAGGCTTCATACAGCAAAAGTACAGCTCTTTCTGCCCACGGGTCCTGTCCCCGTGCTACTTGAATAAACTTACTAAGTTGCGCCATGAAAAAACATCTCAACAATTTTCTTTCCTTTTTTTTTTTTTTTAAGATTTTTTATTTATTTATTTGAGAGAAAGAGAAAGCAAGCGAGTGCAAGGAGGAGCAGAGGGAGAGGGACAAGCAGACTCTGTGCTGAGCACGGAGCCCAAATCGGGGCTCAAGCTCATGACTCTGAGATCATGACCTGAGCCGAAATCAAGAGTTGGACACTTAACTGACTGAGCCACCTAGGTGCCCCAGGAATTCTTTCTTGACCTTAGTGCTCAATGATCCGGCAATATAATCATGAGAAAATACTGAACAACTAAACTGAGTCATGAAAGACAAAGTCTGAGGAACTATTACAAACTACAGCAGAATAAAGATGAAATAACAACTAAATCCAATGTGGATCCTGGACTGGATCCTGACCAGAAAAAGAGCATTTGTGGAAAAACAGGTAAAATTCAAATAAGGCCTACAGTTTACTTAATAGTATTGTACTAATGTTAATTTCCTAGTTATAATAACTGTCCAGTGGTTATGCAAGACGTTAACATTAGATGAGGCTGGTAAGTGATATAGAGAAACTCTGTTCTATTTTTGCAACCTTTCTGTTAAGTCTGAAATTAGTTCAACTAAAAAATTAAGAAAAGGGAAGACCTTGAATATTTTTTCTGCAACCTAAAAATACTTCAAAATCTTATAATAATGAATGCATTTAAACCAAACCTGTGTTAAAACTATATATGGGGGCACCTGGGTGGCTCAGTCGTTAAGTGTCTGCCTTCGGCTCAGGTCATGGTCCCAGGGTCCCGGGATCGAGCCCCGCATCGGGCTCCCTGCTCCACGGGAAGCCTGCTTCTCCCTCTCCCACTCCCCCTGCTTGTGTTCCCTCTCTGGCTGTCTTTCTCTCTGTCAAATAAATAAAATCTTTAAAAAAAAAAAAAAAAAAAACTATATATGGTCAGGGTGCCTGGGTGGCTCAGTCGTTAAGCATCTGCCTTCAGCTCAGGTCATGATCCCAGGGTCCTGGGATCAAGCCCCGCATCGGGCTCCCTGCTCCGTGGGAAGCCTGCTTCTCCTTCTCCCACTCCCCCTGCTTGTGTTCCCTCTCTTGCTGTGTCTCTCGCTGTCAAATAAATAATAAAATCTTTAAAAAAAAAAAAAACTATATATGGTCAATTTTTCTTATATTCAAAACATGCCAATATTTATTGAACATCATCTCTATGTAAGATGGTACAGAATGTGGTGACATGGTGACTGCCTTAAAGCCACTTAGGATTTAATAAGTAAGCTATGAGAGGGGCTCATGGGTGGCTCAGTTGGTTAAGCATCTGCCTTTGGCTCAGGTCAGGATCTCAGATCCTGGGATCAAGTCCCGTGCTGGGCTCCTTGCTCAGCAGGGAGTCTGCTTTTTCCCTCTCCCTCTGTCCCTCCCATTTCTGCTCTCTCTCTCTCAAATAAATAAAATCATTAAAAAGAGAGAGAGAAATAGAAAATGTTGAAGGTCAAAATCTTGAAAGCATTGGTTCAAAACACAAAACCACTTATTCTGAAAAGTAATAGTTTTCGTATCTTCTGAGACTGGAATATTTTTGTTTTTTCATCTTTTAAGAATAAAAAATCAACTTCAGAAACTATTTAAGTATTAGATTCTAACTTCCAGAAAATTCCTACAAGTTCTTAATAAAAACATGAGATACGATAGAATACAATTTGAAAATCCTAACAAAACACAACATATATGATTGATACATGCTGTAGGGACATTGTTTCATTTGTAGTGAACAAAATGAAACAAACTTCTGATGTAAAATGCTCATTTCCCTATTCTTAAGATTGAAATTGTTAAGAAGCTATCATTTGTATACAAATCCCACATCTTCGTGGGCAAGCTGCCTGTCCAGTCTTGGGGTAGACATCTGACCTAAGCAGAGTCCATCATAAAATTATAGTCCAATTATATTTTAGTTAAGCTCTTTTGGTTTAAAACAAATAGAAGAAATTATAAATAAGAGGGAAGCAGTCAGCTTTATTGGAAAGATTGGAAGGATACTGGGGTAAGCTCACAGAACGAAAGAACGAAATCATCAGAATGACAGAACCAGGGGAGTTCTGTAGACCTTAATAGTATTTACTTATGTGCCTTCCTCTTGAATGCCACCATCTCTACGTCAAGCCACAATTTAATGTTTCAGGAGGGCAAGAATTTTATTTTATCTGTCTTTTCCACCATTGTATCTTGGGCAATTAAAACAATGTCTATCATATAATAGGCCTTCAAAAAACATTTGCTGAATGAACTGATAAAATTAGCTAAAATAATTCCTGGGTAAGAAAATGTCATTGGCCCAGTTTATTTCAGGAATCTGCCCCCCCTTCTTTTAAAGATGTTATTTATTTATTTGACAGAGAGAGACACAGCGAGAGAGGTTACACAAGCAGGGGGAGTGGGAGAGGGAGAAGCAGGCTCCCCACTGAGCAGGGAGCCCGATGCGGGGCTCGATCTCAGGACCCTGGGACCATGACCTGAGCTGAAGACAGATGCTTAACGACTGAGCCACCCAGGCACCCCTGCCCCTTGATCCTAGATAAGCTGATGCCATTTTGGGGCCTTTTCCATAAACGAGACACTTGTAAATGATGCTAATGGGTACCTATTAGATATACAAATATTAGAACACTACTGTAAATTATTCTATCAAAGAAAGGCATTTTTATGTAGTTTAAAGGCCTCTAACTTTGCATATTTGTATCATTCCTTCATTGTCTTATGCTTTTTCTCAAAAACAACATGCAAATCAAAATAACTTTAAACATGGACGATCACCCATGGCACTACTGGCAAAACTGAGTAAAAAGCATAAACGCTAAAATTAGGCTTAAAATCTTTTAACTTGGATTTCATTAAGCAGATTTTCATCAGTTTTTGATTCATAACTGATCTATATTTCTTTCAGATTCTTCTCCATACTGTTAGATTACTAATACAGAAAATTATTTTAATCATGTTTATTTACATTAATATATTTATTTGTAAAATGTGCATTGGTAGAATGAATAACCTAAACAAGGTTTAATCATTCTGTTATGAAATGTTAATTATCTTCTACTGAATACTCTTAATTTAAAAAAAAATTTTTTTTTAAGATTTTTATGTAACTCAGTCTTGTCAGTAAACAGGTTTAATCTAATTGTTATAACTCAGAAGCAAAAACCAACTAAACAAAGATTAATTTATCAAATTATATTTATAAATTTATAATATTAGCTCCTCCACTTCATATGATAATTCTAAATTTCAGAATACCTATTTGTTTATAATATGTGTTTTAAAATGTAACACTATTATAGAAGTCTAGCCTTTAGAAAGAAAACCATTAAATCACTCCAACCTTCAAATTGAGAAGAATTATCTGAAATTTTCTGAGAAAGAATGACTTGCAGCTGCAACCCCTCCACCCTCAACATTTTGTATGCATTCACAATTGTTTAAAAGCTACTTCAGCAAGTTAGAATTAGAGAAATGGGCTCCATTAGATAAATTAAGATGTTTGCTTCAGAAAGAGAAGACACAGAAGGCAAATTTATCCTTAAAAGAAAACCTAATTGAGGTTTTGAAGAATCTAACTAGATATTTGTAACCGGGCACAGAATTTTAAACCTGAAAGGCAATTTTAAACCTAAAAGATTAATGTAACTTTGTTTATGAACAGGCTTTTAAGAAAAAATCTCTATAGGTAGATCAAAGTAAAGTTGCTGTATGTCAAGTAAGAAAAGTATACTTAGGATTTTGGAGCACAAAATTTGAAATCAAATTACCCTCGATCCTGGTTGACCTTGTATCAGCTGTATAACTTAAGAGTAAATTATTTAACTTCTCTATGTTTCAACTTCCTGATTTGTAAACACCTCATAAGTTTGTAAATATCAATGTAATATTACACACAAAAAACTTGGAACTGTATTTGGCACACAGACCTCAATATAGGCTAGTAATTTTTAAAAAACTGTTAGATAAAGTAAGGGAAATTTTTTACATTACATAAACACACCGTTGTGGCATTTTTCTAAGGACCAATTAGTTGTCCTCATTTAAAGCTCAACCTTGGATTAACCATACCAACCTGGCAAAATAATTCTCATGAGGGGTAGTTCTAAGAAGCTCCTTTTAACACTTACTCCCACCCTAAATTTTTCAAATAAGATCAATGAACTAATTCTAGGAATTAAAGAGATTTATAAAAACTTGTGTAAATGGTTGTTTGTCACAGCATTACTTATAATATTGAAAAACTAGAAATATAAATGTCTAATAATAGAGGACTGGTTAAAATAATAATCAACACAAATGAGTATCACCACCACGGCTAACAATTTTCATAATGCTTTACTAAGCTCCACGCACCATTCTAAGTGCTTAGCATATATGAATTTATTTAATCCACAACTCTGTAAAGTAGATCATTTTATTTTCTCCATTTTAGAGATGAAATGATAAATATCCTACCCTAAATCAAATGACTAGAGAAAGAACCAAGACTTAAGCCCATGCAGTTCCAGTACCAATGCTCTTAACCATAGGCTATGAAACTAACATTGCAAAAACTCAAAAACTCCGGTTACTATCTTGATTGGGTTGGGCCATATCTTCAGTACAGATGATCCCTGAACAACACAGGGGTTAGGGGTGGTGACCTAACCCCCCCCCACAAACATCTGCATATAACTTAACTATAGTTAAGTCAGCCTAAAACTGGTCAACAGTAGGCTATTTTATCTATTGTAACAGCTGATCAACACATATTTTGTGTATGTGTTATACATTCTTACGATAGAGGAAGAGAAAAGAAAATGTTATTAAGAATATCATATGGGGGTGCCTGGGTAGCTCAGTAGGTTAAACGTCTGCCTTCAGCTCAGGTCATGATCCCAGGGTCCTGGGATCCAGTCCTGCATCGGGCTCCCTGCTCGGCGAGGAGCCCACTTCTCCCTCTCCCTCTGCTGCTCCCCCTGCTTGTGCTTGCTCTCTCTGTCAAATAAATAAATAAAATCTTCAAAAAAAATTTAAAATTAAAAAAAAGAAAATCATATGGAAGAGAAAATGCATATACAGTATTGTACTTATTAGAAAAAAATCTGTTAAGTGGACCCATGCAGTTCAAACCCGTGTTGCTTGAGGGTCAACTATACCTGTGGAGAGCTTTTGTTTTGTTTTTAATCTCTGCTTGCAAAATCTATTCCAAATGTTCACTCAAAGCAAAGAAAGACAGTATACAGATGTTTTTCACAGAACTTTGATATGGCCAATAAAGGTTTTTTTTTTTTTTTTTTTTAATTCATGAGAGACAGAGCAAGAGAGAAAGGCAGAGGGAGAAGCAGGCTCCCAAGGAGCAGGGAGCCCGATGCGGGACTCGATCCCAGGACCCTGGGATCATGACCTGAGCCGAAGGCAAACGCTTTACCATCTGAGCCACCCAGGCGCCCTGGCCAATAAAGGTTTAACAATCTTTTTTTTTTTTGCTTTTTTTTCTTTTTAAAGATTTTTTTTTTTTTTTAATTTATTTGAGACAGAGAGAATGAGAGGGAGGAGGGTCAGAGGGAGAAGCAGACTCCCCGCCGAGCAGGGAGCCCAATGCGGGACTCGATCCCGGGACTCCAGGATCATGACCTGAGCCGAAGGCAGTCGCTTAACCAACTGAGCCACCCAGGCGCCCGGTTTAACAATCTTTAAGTCAATGGCTCTTAATCTTGGCTGAATATTAAAAATCATTTGGACATTTTTAAAACATAGCAATACCCAGGTCCCACCACCAGAGTTCTAGTTTAAGAGTCATCCTTATCATAGTCCAATTAAATCAGAATCTCTGAGAATGGGGCTCAAACATAATTTTTTTTTTTTAATTCCTCAGTAATTCTTGGTGGAGACAAGGTTGAGATCCACGGCTTTCAACAGTAAGAGTCTTGAGGGGAGGAGATATTTTCATGAGTTTTCAGCAGTTCTTATCAACAATCAAGAATCCTATTAGCAAACATTAGATAAAGGAAACAATGGCCAAAAACAAAAACAAAAAAAAACAAAACAAAAACACCTCTGGAATCAAGAATCAGAACTAACCAAGGCCATGAGATTAAAAGTAACAAAAAGGAGGAAGGTCCATGAAGCAACTACTTCCAAAATCAGTGATCAGTGCTCTATCCTGTGGATAAGAGCAAGCTAAGATGCCAGGGTTCCTTTTTGGGATACTGGATAACTACTGGGAGGAATGTAAAAGTGGAATGCCCTTCAGCCTGACATAAGAAAAACTTAAATTATGTGAAAGAAAGCTTTAGAATAGGAGGCAGTGCTTTGGGCTAGGACTCTAAAGGTCCACACTTGAGGAGCAACCGTGTGAATCGAAATAAAACAGCCCTTATGCAACCTGCAGCAAGCACCCTCGCTTTAAGTCATCTCCCCAGCCTAGAAAATCTCAAGTCCCCAAACTGAAGGTGATTCTGATTGCTAGTACTCTCAAGGTACCTGACCCAGGTAAACACAGGAAAATCCTCCCTTGAGGAAAGTAACAATGTCCAAGGCTTCAAATTATCTCTGTAAATAATTTCTTAAGTACAAAGCCCAACATATAATCAAAGGAGATGAGACCACTCTCTAAGAACCAATAGGGAATGAAAATAAGCGCCAAAACAGCCTACCAGGACTCCAGATATTGAAACTGTCATTGATTATGAACCAACTACGCTTATGCTCAAGGAGTTTTTTAAAAAGAGTAGTAGAAAAACTTGGCAGGGAACTCTAAAAAGCAACTAATCAGATCTCAAAAAGAAACAACCAAAAATTCTACAGTGGAAAAACACAGTAACTAAAGAAGTCAACAGATGAGTAGAGAAGCAAATTAGATACATCTGAAGAGCTTTACTGAACTAAAAGGTCAGTAGAAACTATGCTGAAAGAAGCAGAGAAAGGGAGAGAGAAAGTAACAGAAAGTACAGAAAAGATACAGAGAAAACAATGAGTTATTCTAATATACATTTAAGAGGAGTTCAGAGGAATGAAAAGAAAATATGTGGCAGAGACAATATATGAAGAGATAATGGCTATGTATACTCCAAAAGTAGTAAGAAATCAGTCCACATATCCTAGGAGCCCAATAAATAGAAAGCAAAATAAAGACCTACATTTAAGAAAACAAAATAAAAGATTTTCTTCAGGTAAAGGAAAAAATATACCAGAAGTAGTAAAAACAGAAAGAAAGACCAAATAAAAACAGACAGTACTGGGGCATCTATGAAATGAAAAGAAATCAGACTGGGGTATATGAATGCAGAAAAGGAAGAGAGGAAAAGAAGGGGAGGGAGGGGAGATTAGGGGTAAGTAGAGAAATCTGTATCATTTCCAGAAATGAAAAAAATCTTAAGTCCCATCATCTTGGTTCAAGACAATTACATAGTAAAGAAAAAAGAATTAAAAATCCCAAATTAAACCAAACCCCCCAAAACACATAAGATACGGTATGAGGATCTATGGTCCATTAACTCTTCACTCTCAACCCTAGCACCATGTTTTTGATAAAAATCTGAAAACAAACATAATTCATCTTCAAAGAAAAAGTTCATCTGGAAACTTGCTGTTTAGATCTTAAAACACATTTTACCAAAGAAGTTATAAATGATGAATAGATCAGATTCCTAGACGACTCCGTAAGAACACCCTTCACATGAGAATTATAGGCTGCAATGACAATGACATAGTCTTTTTTTTTTTTTTAAAGTCTAAGAGAAAATGTTTGAGAGTTTCAGTGTCAGGAAACCTTTTCCTCAGTTGCCAGGTACCAAGACAGTATTTTTTCTCCTTTTCCTTATCCCACATGCTTATATAGCATCAGAAACCCTACACC
The DNA here is from genome assembly GCF_002201575.2 of Neomonachus schauinslandi. Lineage (NCBI taxonomy): Eukaryota > Metazoa > Chordata > Mammalia > Carnivora > Phocidae > Neomonachus > Neomonachus schauinslandi. The sequence goes on along the minus strand of NC_058406.1, from coordinate 71,498,165 downwards.
TGGTCTAGGGAACAGGGGTAGAATATGTAGGTACTGGTAGTACCCAGAAAGTGCTTGCCCTACTTTTGGAGTAAGACATTGTTAAGCAGTTGGAGAACAGAAGTCTATAATCAGGAAGGGGAGTGAAATGATGAGGTCATGGGATAAATGAGAAGGAAAAGTTGAAAAAATAAGTTTTATGGTTTTTCCAAAAAGAAGTGAGAAATACATGTTCCTACCTAAAGGATACACATATCAAAAAAAAAAAAATCATGTATTTGGAACAATCTTACTTACATGGAATTAAAACAAAGAAGAATTTGATGAAAGTGTCTTTATCCCATTCTTCCAGCAAAAAATCCAATTTTCTACACTACTCAGTGGTACTAATGATTTCATATTCCTGTCTCAACATAAATAATAGAGAATAAAATTAGTTTATAACTCTTATTTTCAACAGGGTTGAAATTAAATTTCCAAATATATGATTTTTAACATCTTAGATCTTAAAATCTAGCAGCATGAAGTTTGTTTTTTAAGCAAACCAAACATACTTAAACAGTGCACAGAAATAAAGGTTAGAGGAACCAAAAGATTAAAGAGATAAGTAATCCAAAGGTAACCTAAGCCAAAACCATACAAACATCCATTACATTTTTGCCAGGACTTCAAAAACATTGCTACCAAATACATATATATGCTTTGGATATCAAGAAAAGCCTATATCTGAATAAATAAATCTCCAGAGAAAGAAATACAGTGAAGTGGCCACCTATTAGTGAATTAGATCCTAAAACTTGTTCAAAGACTACATAAAGAACTATAATTATATTGATAAACTTAGCAAGTATCTCAAGTGTTAGCTGCTTTTGTATTGTGTTCCCAAGATTCCTAATGGTTTAAAAAAAAAAAAAATCAAGAGAATCAATTAGATAAATTCTCAGTAATATGTTCTAACAAATAAGGCAATATAATTTACTACACTCTTCCTTTCATAAAAACAATAAAGGTCCTTGTTGAAATAACTCTCTTGTACCTTAAAGTGCTGATCTTAAATCCCTAAAGAATGGAATACATTCTATTATTTTTTAAAATAATCCAAATTAAAGTTTAGTAAGAGAGATTTATACCATGGGTTAAAATGTAAAAAACAAAAGCAGTACCAACAGTTAACGGACAGAAGGTATTACTTAAAAGATGATTACAAATGTATTTAATAATAAATTTTATTTAAGAAGTTCATTATAAAGATACACTTCCCATCAGGTTTCTAATCCAACTGAGAAATAATATTAGTAAGAATTTTCCCCCTATACTCATTAGTATGAATATCTCCCAGTGGCTAAATCCAGGCAGAAGCCTATGGGATCAGCCCCTGAGATAGAAGTGAAAATTCACAAATGAATCTAAAAGCTAAAAGGCAAATAATGACACAAAATACACGCAAAAATCTTTTCTGGTATTAGTAGATATCATACAGACCTTATATTTTATCACTTATTCATATCATATCCTTGTTTAAACTACACCTTTTCCTAAAGAGGGTAGAAAAATAATCCTATATTCCTCACTTTAATGCTATTTTTAAAAATTCATTATGATATCTAAAAATCTAAGGATTATTTCCAAGTAGTTCAAGCCCTACAGTATTTCAAGGGTCATCTACCCAAGTAGTTAGATTTTAATCACCGGCTGGATATTTTAATCACCTAAGGAGTTAAAAAACTAAACAAAACAAAAATGCCCAACCCCCCCCCAAACTTGCGCCCAGACCAATTAGATTAGAATCTCCAAAAGTGGAGCCCAGGCACTGGCAGTTTCTTTAAAACTTCCCAAAGTGATTTTAATGTACAGCTAGGCTTGAGAACCACTAGTCCATACAAGATAGTGCTAAAATTCTAAGGATTAAAACTAAAATTTTACACTCAATGGCACCCTAAAGTCACAGCCAGAAGAGGGCAGCAAGGAGCTATTATGGAAAGTCACACATGGAAAAAAGGTACTAAGAAGCTGTCCTCAGGGAAAGACCCCATGGAAATTCAAGTGCTCTGGGAGAAATGCCACACCTCAACTGGGAACTAAGGAATGGTAAGGAACCAAGAGATAAGCTAGCAAACAGGAGTTGAAGGAACGAGAGAGAGGAGAGAGAGGGAGAGAGAGAGAGAAAGAGAGAGAGAGAGAGAGAGAGAGGAAATGTCAGAGAAGTGTCTGACACAGAAAAGACCACTTAATGGATGGAGAGTTTAAGTTATAGATTCACTAGCAAGCAGAAGGTAATTCTCCAAAATAAGAAGACAGAGGCTAGAAGAGTTTCTTGAAACCTCCATCTTCAACAATAACAGTCCCAGATGAACTAGAAAAATAGTGTGACTCTTGAGAGGTGGTTTTGGAACTCACAAAAGTAGAATAACTTAGGCATAAAGCAGGTAGCTTTAAAAAAATCTTGGACAACATATATAAAGAATAGGAGATGTCGGAGTATTCCATAATAAAGAACATATACTCATTTTAAAATAGAAACTACAGAACCTTTAGCAATGAGTATTAAGACTTCATATCCCTCTTCCCCTATAGGATGCTTGAAAAAAAAATTGATGTTCCAATTCAGACACTTACCTACAATTATTTATAACCTGTATCTATTTTGGCAAAAAACAAAACAAAAAAAAAACAAAAAAAAACCTCTTACTTTACAAACTAATCCTTCTTTTCCTTGGCCATTAGGAAACTCAGAGCTTTTAAGAACCTTTTTTTTCTGAGTCTTTGAAGGTTGCATGTTATGGCATACATTTTTGTGTATTAACATTATCCTTAGAACTATTATCTTCCTTGTGCTCATTTTCCAGTCATCCTGATTTCCTTAGCTACTTACTCTATCTTACTGTATCAGTGAAAAATGAATACAATCCTTTTTGAAATGAGATTGAGATTAAAGGAATCAATTAAAATATGATCCAGACTCATCTAACCTTTGCTCTTGGATCACTTAGTACTTTATAAGCCCTATTAGGAATACTACAAATACATGATACTCAAAAGGAGTCCAGGTGTGAGTTTACCAGTACAAATCCATCTTGACGATCAGAAAAATTGCCCGAAGCATATGGGAGATTGTCATTCTTTATAAATGAAGACAATAGATCTATTACTACCAATATCCCTGCCTACTAAAAACAATAAATTGAACTAAAGAATTATGCCCTTAGCATCCAAAGGCTGGCACTGAACTGTTACTTGTTCATTATTTTAAAAATACAAATAAAATTACTGAAGAGTATTTTGAAAGGTATTTTAGCTTTAAGATTTAAATTTTTAACAATTTTTCTCACTTTCTGACAAAAAATGAGACAGGCATTCAAAATTTCTTTGGACTCTTTGTTTTTAAGCTAAAACTTCAGCCTCTACCTTTTATTCAAAAATAAATACAGCAAAAACCACTTGTTCCTACACCGCCATCATTAGCCAGGGGCTGGGGAGCAGAGGAGAATCATAACCTTGGAAGAAAAGTCAATTATCAGATTTTCACTTGTAATCACAAATACTTAGCTGACCACAGCCTCCAGGTGAGCTTAATATCCTAACCAATCATCTGTGTGCAAATTTCATATTTTATAATTTTATTAATCTATATTATCTTAAAATTACTTCATGGGTAGCTTCAACTCTATGCTGTGGCTCTTTAAAATGTGTACTGTTCATTTACTGCTTTTATAATGACACAGTAAAATTCCACATGCTGAATTATGTTTACATTTCTTGGGATTAAGGACCATGCTTAATTCATCTTTGTACCTCTCAACATTTAGCACAATGCTACTGATGACAGTAAATATGGTCCCAGTGAGATCTTTTTCCTTCTCTTACTTTTTCATTATTACATTTATATCTTACATACATTATATACTGTATAAAACTAAATGTACAGAATAATTATAGCAGAATTATTAATAATTCCCAAAAGGTGGAAACCCAAATGTCCCTCAATGGATAAATAAATGAACAAGTCATGGTATATACATATAACGGAATTATTATTCAGTCATAAAAAGGAATGAAGTGCTGATACATGCCACAACTTGGATGACTCTTAAAAACATTGTGCTAAGTGAAAGAAGTCAGACAAAAAGGTCACATACTGTATGATTTTTTCACATAACATATTCAGTATCGGCAAATCCATGGAGACAAAAATCAGATTCAAGATTATAAGGGGATTGGAGGACAGACATTACTGGACTTCCAGATAAAGCTACAGTAATCAAGACAGTGTAGTATTGGTGAAAGAACAGACAAGGTCAATGAAACAAAAGAGCCCAGAAATAGACCCACATAAATACAGTCAACTGATCTTTGATAAAGGAGCAACAATGGGAAAAGCAGTTTTTTCAACAAATGGTGCTGGAACAATAGGATATTCTCATGCAAAAAAAAAAGTTTAAACATAGATCTTACATCTTTTACAAAAATTACCTTAAAGTTGATGAGAGACCTAAATGTAAAACACAAACCTATAAAACTCAGGGTGCCTGGCTGGCTCAGTCAGAAGAGCATGCACTCCTGATCTTGGGCCCATGAGTTCAAGCCCCACCTTGGGTGCAGAGATTATTTGAATAAATAAAACTTACACACACACACACAAAACTATAAAGCTTCTAGAAGAAAACACAGGAGAAAATCTAGATGACCATGAGTTTGGAGATGACTTTTTAGACACATTTCAATGTTAAATATAATTCATTTTTATTGTCCAAAGATTCAGGGATGAGGAGTCTTAATCTACAGTTTCTGAATATATTCCCTAATTCCTTAAATTCAACTAGCAAGGATCTGTATGAAACTAGTAAGACAATGATACTCAAAGTCTAAACAGAGAAAATCTTGAAGCAATATAAACCTTTCTAAATGCAGGATAATTTACAATGGAGATGTATCAAGCACCATAGAGGAAGGTGGTATTTTTTTCCTGGTGGGGAAATCTTTTTGGTGGAACCCTATAAAGAAGCCAATCCTTTCTACAGAGACTGTAGGTTTTCCTGTAAGAAAATCACAAGTCAAGACAGCAGAGCAAAAAGTCAGATCTTACAAACTGGAAGTAAAGGCATCACAAGGAGATAACCTGAAGGAAAAAAAAAAAAGTTCCTTCTACTATTAGTTCCTTTTGGATAGGTTCACATTGCCCAAAACCAGATTTTCACGGGAGTACTACTGATATTTTTCTGTAACCACGGTGGACAACTGGGAATACTGTTTGAAACTATCTTCCAGGTAGAAGTATCTAGGCCATGCTATGTTTTAAAGAATTTTAAGGACTTGACTGATTCCTTTTCAGCACTGTATCATAGAATTATTCCTTCAGAAAAATCCTGGCTTTACCTGCAGGTTCTCTATTGGCCTACTTTCCTCTGAATGTGGGACAACCTTGGATTCAAAAAGAAATGTTTTTAAATCCTGAATTTTCAGAAAAGGAAATTGTGAGATAATACAAAATATATACTGGTCTCTGCCCCTAGTTCCTGGCACAGAGCTCCTAAATCCCTTATAATTTCCTGGGTGATAAAAGTGTCTTTTGTTCTAATGAGGTAGCTATTGGTGGGCTGCTGGATAAAGTACAGGTGTAACTGGGCGTGTGACTGTCCTCTGAAGGCAGCGGGGGCATTTTTGTGGGACTGCCCTTAACCTGTGGGATTTGATGCTATCTCCAGGCAGATAAGTGTCAGAATTGAGTTACATTGTAGGAGATTCAGCTGGTGTCACAGAGACTTTCCTGTTGTGGGGAAAAAAAACCCCACACATTTGGTGACCAAAAATATGAATTCCATGTAAGTAGTAAAGACGACTCAGAAGGAAGAAAGACCTAGTAGGGAAGAACTGAGTTTTTTCTCTACACAGAAGGTGGAAAAGTGAGTTTTTCCTTTACATAAACTATCACTCGCATGTTTATTCCTTAAAGCAATACACACCTAGCTGATAACCCAAAATAACTGTCATTCAAGCCCTTTCCTTACCCAGTTCTTATCAACAAAGAGATTTAAAGAAATTATATATATGTATTACACATGGATATGTATACATATACATAATTTATAAATGTGTGTGTATATACATATATAGAGAACGAGAGAAAGAACTTTTATCTGAAGGATATACAGATGAATCATTTCTTGATATACTCTAGGTTTTATTTTTAGATAAAGACTTTTTTTTTTTAAAGATTTTATTTATTCGTTTGAGACACAAAGAAAGAGAGAGAGAGAGCATTAGCAGGGGAAGAGGCAGAGGGAGAGGGAGAAGCAGGCTCCCCGCTGAGCCAGGAGCCCGATGTGGGGCTCAATCCCAGGACGCTGGGATCATGACCTGAGCTAAAGGCAGACACTTAACCACTGAGCCACCCAGGTGCCCCAGGACTACTTATTTAGATTCCCCACCTCCCACCTCCAATAAAAATTACACCTCGGCATCATGACCTCAGCTTTCACTTAGGACACTGTAAAAAAAAAAAAAAAAAAAAACAGCTTTGTGAAACCCACCACATCATTCAGTACTCCCTACATGAAGCCCCATTCAAGAACTTTCTTTCAGAAATATGCACTAGGAAAGTTTTTACCCCCTCCAAGGAACTAGTGTGTTTTTTGACTTTAGACGAGAAGAAAACTCTCAGAACCAAATTCTCAGATCAAATATATCAATCTGTACACTTAGATTTACACACTGTAAATTATAACTCAAAAAAATTTTTTTCACGTCAAACTAAGAAATGATTAAGGACTCTAAGACAGCATGTGTGTCCTAATTGTTCCTGTAGTCTTGACTTTCTAATTTATATTTTACCCGATCCTAAAACTTGATTCCTTTTCCATCTATTTTATTTTCCACTGATACAGAGGTAAGCTGGAAAGGTCATACAACATACATGAGAAGAAAGCAGAACAGACTGGAGCTGTGACAGCCAATCCTGACCAGTGAATTATCCATCTCCTAGAGAAGAGGAATAAAATTCATACTGAGTGCTTACAGCATACAGGCTATTTATAATTAGTTGAATAGTGTATAATTAAACAATTTGATGAATCTATTAACATGCATTAAATCTATTAACATGTTATTCTCAAATAAATCTTTTTATCTTAAAATCCAAATTCAAGAATCTCAAGCAGGTATTATTTATAATAAATATCTGAATCGAAGTGGGCAATGCTAAAAAGTTGAGACACCGACAGCATGTTAGCAGTAAGTGCTATTAAGAGAATTTATATGCAGATGGCACCTGGGTAGCTCAGTCAATTAAGCGACCAACTCTTGATTTCAGCTCTGGTCATGATCTCAGGGTTGTGAAATCTAGGCCTGTATCAGGCTCCACACTGAGCACAGTGTCTGCTTGGGATGCTCTCTCTCTCTCTCCCTTCCTCACCCCGTGCCCCCCTCTCTAAATTAATTAATTAAATTAAATTTTTAAAGACAGGATTTATATGCAAATACTTTTCATATGCATTCCAATTTGCCATAAAAGGAAAGACCAAATCTGACTAATCTACTGTCAATAAATTACAGCTGAAATAAATATTGAACCATAAACCACTGGGGTGCCTGGCTGGCGCAGTTGATGCAGCATGCAACTCTTGATCTCAGGGTTGTGGGTGTGAGCCCCACGCTGGAGGGAGAAATTACTTAAAACTAAAATCTTAAAAAAAAAAAAAACCATATAAACTACTAAAAAATGCTTTAACTTATGTTGTTTCCTTGCCTAAAATGCCTATCTTCCTATTACGTGGCTGAACCAACTTACAACTCCTGATCAGGAGGTTCAGCTCAATACCACCTTCCACTTATCATTTGCATGTTGCACCTTTTCTCTTTCAAAGGCTATATAAACTTGACAAATCTATTCCACTGTAATCATACAGCAGGAAAGATGGGGGGGCGCATTTCCTGGAATTGTCTGCAAAGTAAACAAAACAAGAAGACTTCTCTCTTACTCCGACTTATTATTTTGAGAAAATTCAAACCTACAATAAGTTGTAAGAAAGTACAATGAAGAAGACCTTTATACATCCTCCATCCATCCGATCATTAAGTTTTAATGGGGGCAAAACTGGTTCTTGAGGATTAAAAAATCTGACATTACAAGAAGGTTGTGAAACCCAGACTGACCAATTGTTAACATTCTGCCACATTTGCTTTCTCTCTTTATACACACACACACACACACACACACACACGCATGCACTTTTTTATGGTTGAACCATTTTAAAGTTACCTGCAGCATCATGACATTTTACTCCTAAATATGTCAATATATATCCTCAGAACATGAGTATTTTCCTCTAAAATCAATATAATTATCACACCCAGGAAAATCCATGATGATCATTGATCCATGATTTATTATCCATTCCCAAATTTCTCTCATCACTCCAAAAATGTCCTTTATATCTGTTTAACCTCCAATCCAAGACCCAATGAAGGATCTAGCACACAGTTAATTGCCATGTCTTTGTAGTCTCCTTTAATTTTCCTGTATTTCTGAAGAGTGTAAGCCAATTTTTTGTAGATCTCCTATTTGTATTTGATGTTTTTTCATTAAATTATAATTTTAAAAAAGATAGCATAAGTACTCCGTAAGTGAAGTTGCATTCCTCTTGGTGCATCACATCAATAAACATTTAATATCAGTTCATCCTATAATGTTAAGTTTGATAACCTATATAAAAACTACTAAGAGGGACGCCTGGGTGGCTCAGTCGGTTGGGCGTCTGCCTTCAGCTCAGGTCATGATCCCAGGGTCCTGGGATCGAGTCCCGCATCGGGCTCCCTGCTCCGCGGGGAGCCTGCTTCTCCCTCTGCCTCTCTCTCTCTATCTCTCATGAATAAATAAATAAAATCTTTAAAAAAAAAAAAAAAAAAAAAAAAAAAACTACTAAGATTTCTCCATATCCTGTCCCATTAATCCTTCCACCCAATGATTTCAGCATCTCATCATAATCAAATATTTCTGTGGTGCTTATTCTACTTACAGATTTTTCTATTTCTGTAATTCTTTCTACATTTAGTAGTTAGTTTAAAAAAAGAGCAATGGCCACTTTCCAACTATTGACCTAAAGGGCCTGTGTTCTGACAGCCAAGGGGAAGTTAAATGAAGTGATTTTGGGGTCTCCTTTAGAGCATCTCTGCATCTTACTACCTTTTATATGGGATTCTGTTTAAAATTTCATGATATTAAAGGGTTCTACTAGTTGGGAGAAAAATACCAAAACACTAGCTTATAAATAGCACCATCCAATTCAACTTTCTGCAGTGATGCAAATGTTCTACACCATCAACAGCGGCTACTGGCCAGATGCAACCATTGAGCACTTGAAATGTGGCTGGTAGGACCAAGGAACAGAATTTTTAATTTAAATTTAAATAACCACATGTGGCTTAGTGGTACTGTATTGAACAACACAGGCTCAGAGAATCTCCACTTTAAAATCTGTATCATCATTTTCTGGGATAGCTTACCACTTAAATGCAGATATACGTAACATAAAAAAAGCAGCTTTAAAAAATAATAATATGGTAAGAGGAGTAATAACTATCATTTCAGAACTTTCTAAATGCCACGTTTTACATAAGGTGCTTTACAGGTATTCTCATTTAATCCTCACTATGACCTTCTAATCAAGAGTACACCATTTTGGAAAAAAAAAAAAAAAGGGTATACCATCTTGAGAAATGTTTCATAATGAAATTACCCATGTAATTAGAGCACAGTTCTCTTTAACAAAATGCATTTACAAAGTCTAGGGTCCGTTAAACTGTTAATTGGATATGTATTTTAATATGCTAAAAATTTTAATACAAAAGTAAAAGCATTAGTTGGAGGAAATCAACTCTAATTGCTAGACTATTTAAAAAATTAACAACACCTTTACTATTCTGATGTTAAAAAATGGCAGAGGGGAAACTTTATTTAATTTCTAATGTCATAATAGCTTAAGAATATGGACCATATTGTGCCTGGAGGAAGTGGTAAGTTTTTCAAATGTAAAATAAACCCATGATTCCAGTCAACAAGCAAAGAGAGAGGTCTGGTTAAATAAAGCTATTGTGAAAATTTCATTACTGACAGAGAAATGAAAACTATGCTTTAAACGGCAAGATCACAAGCGGTCTCCTTCCAACAGATGCCTTTTATACCTATAAGGTATGTAGTGAAATATTTCCCCTGTCCTCTTCCCCCCCTCAAAAAAGAGATTTGAAAAGTCTGCCTGGAAGGTTTCATATATGATAAACACAACCACAGAGATCCATAAAATCAGAACTTCAGTCCCTGGAGTACAATTTGCAAAAACCTCAACAGTTTACATTTGTAACTTTAGCTTAACAGTTTACTATCAGTATCATGAAGTACTCACAATTCTACATTCTTTCTCTCTTCTGGACCTTCAACATATATTGCTCTTCTTCTTGGGACAGCCTTTGCTGTCTTCTCCAAACTCTGTCTATATGCTGTTCACTCTCCCAGGAATACGCTTTTAACCTTTAGCTTACCCTCTCTCCTTCCCTCAATTTGCATAGATTGGTATGGGGGGATGGAATAAAAATTAAAATGTCTGGCATATATCAACTCTGAATAAAGGGCAATCTTTCCTAGCTCTACATACAGCTAGCACACAGTACCTAGTCCATGACAGGGACACTCTAAGCATCTGCTGAAATAAAACAACACAGAGGAAAAATGTTTTGGGGTAAAAAAAGGGAAGGGAATTAAAGGGATAGGATATGTTCTTTCAGCATACAAGAATTTGAATATCTTAAGAGAAAATTCAGTTAAACAGAACACCCTTCAGTAAACAGAACATCCTTCAACAAAACTAAGTAAGTTAATTTTCATGTTACTATACTTGCAGGGGTATGTAATATGCAAACAGAAGTTTTTTCTCGAAAAAAGTGCGCAGAGATCAGTGTCAGAGACTCCTGACACCCTGTTTATTTTTTAACATATTTCATTCAGATTGAGAATAAACAATGGCCTAGTTTGTCTAAAATGATATGATGCCTATTGGGAGACAGTTTTCCACTGGTCTATCACATTTCTGCACGCTCTGTGAGCAGTGCAGTGATTGCTCTTTGGTCCAGACTGCTTTTTCAAAGGTGGCTGTAAAGCCTTGGGAGATGGGGACAATGTCTCCTTCTGGAGCAAAAATTTGGGCCCCCTCAACCCAGGACTGCTCTCCAGTAACTCTCACTGGGTGTGCAGTTGTCATCCAGCCCACTTCATGGGGCTTCCTAGCCCATCATACACTAAGTGGCACTCAGGAAACTGGTACAAAATGCCGAATACTCAAGGCTTCTTACCAGCATCCATGAAACTATGGCAGTCTAATTTACTGGTTAAAATAAAATTTCAGAATTTACATATCCATAAAAGTAATCACGTGGAAGAATCAGAGGTCTCACAAATCTTATTTTTTTACTTATCATTTTTCAGAACATATATGGATATCTTTTGTGAACCCTGGAAAGGATAACTTTATGGTATCCATTGGCAATACAGTCATTAGGTTATTAAGCTACATGTTTTCAGACACCTATTTACAAAACACAAGAATATTTTGCATGCTTTATAGACACAGGGCCTATGCTTCCTGATTAAAGATGCTCTTAATATGATGGGCTCTTTTGCCAAGTGGTTTTCAAAGAGGAGTCAGTATATGTATTTTGTGAAAGATTCCCAGAAGATTCTAACATACAACCACATATATCTCATCCAGCTAAGCCCATCGCTCTAGGAGTCCCGCCTCATAACCACTAAGAGACTGACAGTTACGGTAGTGGTCTACATATATTAAGAGGGCAGCTGCACTAGGGTAGTGCCGTTTGGTGAAAAGAGTTCTAGCTCTAACAGCCTTAAGTAGCTGCAGCCACATCATCTAATTCCTTGTTTCATCCGCCTTACCTGTACGGGAAGACTTTAGTGGACACTTACTAAGATCCCTTCAACTCCAAAGTTCTCTAATTCTCATGCTATCAGTTACTAAAATTGCTGTGGTTCAATGGAAGATATTCACCTACTACAACAATAATAAAAGTACTTCTGTATTCCTTTAAAATACAAAGAATGCCACTTCTGGGGTAGAAATAAATTAAACATGTATGAATCAGCTTCTAAATTCAAGGAGCCAAAAGGTAAGTAGCCACATTATTAGTAAAACCAGACGCTTTCTGGTCCAGACCTAAACTGTCAAATACTTAGAGTGATGAGCGTCTCTATGAACATACCGGATGGAGCATCTGTCCCAGAGACCTCTATTATTTTAAAGAGCCTTGGATATCGAGAAGTTATTTTGTTATCCAAAATAAACACAGTCTTCTTTTGGGGGCCATGAGTTCATGATCCTGTACTAGCGGATTTATATTTGAAGTTCTTTCAGAAGAACACAGTTTTGGCACATTAATAATCACGGCTCCTCACTCAGTCCAGTAGGGCAGTAATTGCCTAGTCTATGAGAACAAAGTTCAAGACCGTTGCAAATTTCTTGTATAAAATCTACAGGTCAGTACAAAGCAATTTTAATTAGCTAGAGAGGCCTATGATGGCCACATATCTTAAGAGAGATGTGGATTCAAATCTAATTTAGCTCTTTGAGTCTTAGCAACCTATTTTAACCTCTCTAAGCCCCAGTTTCTTCAGAGGATATTATGAGCTACATAGGAAGGCTGTTTGTAAAAATTAAATGAGATTATTTCATAAAGGGCTTAACAGACTTGGATACATAGTAGGTGGTCAATAACTGATAGATAATATTACTAAATGACCTGGAATTCACTGAGTTCCATGATCTTTTACCTATCTTCCCAATGGTATCCCCTCCTATAAGCTAAAAATACTGTACATTTTTACTATACCATATCACATCTCATGTATTGAATATACTGTATGTGCCTCCATTTTCATACCTTTTTTTTCCATTTTCATACCTTTGATCATGCTATACTCTCTGCCTGAATTTTCCCTGTCAAATTCTTATCCACTCTTAAAATCCTTGATCAAATTCCATTCTCCTTCAAAGGAACTTCAAATACCTACTCCTTTCAGAAAGTCAGTCAGAATGCTGGTGCTTGCAGCTGGTGCTCAAAGGGAAACAAATTATTAATCCCCAAGAAAATTTAGAAGGCTCTAAGAGATAACAGGTGCTGGCTTTGTAGAAGGAAGAAACTAGCAGCCTGAATATTAGAAATAAGCCAAAGGAATAGATCACTTTGAAGCTAAACTTACAGCAAAAGTGGAGCAAAGATAGCAGAATGTCCAGTATACACAGGAGTTGCTTCATGAATATTTGAGTTAATGAACATAAGGGGAAAAGCCTGGAAAATTAAAAATTTTATTTTTCACACTTCTATGAAGATTCAGGAACTAGGATACATATGTTAGAGAAAAAGGCCCACTACAGCCTTTAAGCAAATATGCTTTCCACTATTAAAACAAAAAACAAAAAACCCTAAATATCAAGATACCACTGAGAAAAATGTCAATTTTAACTAATGCTTCATTTTTCAATCCCTGAGGTCAAAAAATTTTATGTCATTTTGACACAACATTTTCTGATTATACTCAAATTTACTTCCCATTCTAGCTCAAAAGTCAAATCCTCAAAAGCAGCTACCTGTCCTCAAAACTTTGTTCAGGCTTCCTATCTACTCTCGCAGACATCTTCCAGTATCAAATAAATTTTTTCATAATTTTTTAGTATTTTCCTAAGACCAACCAATAGCCTCTTTTCACAATGTATGATCTCCAAAGGAAATGCACAATACAATAAATCTTTCGAAGTGACTTCTGAAATCCTTTGTAAGAAGACGTCAGAAATAAAAATTTGAATTAAAACTTTTTCTTTTTGGGACCAGGTTCTCCCACTTGCCCAGATCCTGATCAATACAAGATTAGAGTAAATTTACTCTTCTTTCTTCAACAAGAACTCAAAGTTTTTGCATCATAAAAAGTTAGATACAAAGCTCAGTATCAAACATTTAAGCCTTATTAATACTCAATGATTCCTTTGTAATATTAATACTAAGACTTCACACTAAGTACAAAGTTCTCAATTTCTAGGATCCTTTTAGTTAAATCAATCTGATCTAAAATCAGTACTTTTTGTTCAAAATTTATTAATATTCCTTCAACAAGCCTTTAATATGACATTCTAACATTTAATTTTAGATTAAATCTAAAGGTCATCATAGTATTTGAAAGCTGGAAGAAACCTCAAACATCTCATGCTTGTTATGAAATGAAAACCTTATAGTAAGCCTAGAAGAAAAGAACAGAGTCCCAAGAAGTTTGGTAACTGACTATACATAAAGGGAAGAAGAGTCAAGGATCACTCCTGGTTTTCAAGTCTAAGAAATATGGAAATATTAAGGAATCACTAACCAAAGCAGAGTTCAAAAGGAAAACTAACTGGGGGCAGGAAGAGTAGAATGCAAAAAAGGTTGTTTTGTTGTTTTAAATAAATGGAGTATGACTCTAACCTTACCTTATCAATGAAGGGAAGCATATTTCTTCATAGAGGGACGGATGGGGGCAGGGGGGTGGAGGAGAAGAGGCCATTCATTGCCTCAGCTTGAAGCAGGAAATCTGTCTCTAACACATACATGGATCCTTTTTCATTTAGGTAAATTTACTAATACTGTATTACTAATTTACTAATACTGTAAATTAGTAAATTTACTAATACTGTAATTTACTAATAGGTAAATTAGTGCCCCAGGAAAAGTCCTCCAAAAAGTTGATTTTCTTAGAAATAATACAAAATATTTCCATTATTTCTGAAATAATTTTACTTATATTTTTGAACTCTAAAAAGGTTTATAACCTTTGTTTTACCCTCTTCTGAATTACTTCAGTCCTTTTCATGTGAACCAAATAGAATAGCATAAAGAATCAGGATAATCTAATCAACAATAACCTATTTCAGCAATGCACTGTAAATTACAGTCTGAATGAATTCTATTCATTATCTAAAATTTAAAGGGACTGATCTCTTATTTGACAGAGATAAAAGAGTTGGCTTGTTTCGATGATGCTAGCACTGTTAATTGTGCCTGCCAACAACCTAGTCCCAAAAACACTGAATTCTGTTCATCCAATGGTTCCTTGTCAACAAGTCATAATCACATTTCTACACACATTACTAGATTTTAACAAGGTAGAATTAATCCTTTGTGTCCCCTTACAGCCTAGGTTCATAAGCTTTTACAAGTTTTCAACAGGAAAGTCTTTAAACGATCAGTATAGAACATTCAGAGTCAGGATGAAAAAAATATCTAGACGCAGAATTGGTTTTATCACTATTAATAACTTCTAAGTGGGGTATCAAGTTTCTGCTCATAAACATTTCCCTCCCAAATTTCACTCATTTTGATTTATTACTTAAGAGACTGATCTGGTTTATGAAAATACCTCTGAAAAAGATAAACTCCACACAGTGGTTACCTGTGCAGAGGAAAAGAGGGAAATGGATTCAGTTAGAAGTACCAGAGGCTCTGACGTATCTGTATTGTTTTAGTATAAATGTGGAAATATATTAATACTTAATAAAGCCAAGTAGTGGGTACACAGGCTATATGGTAAGGAAATGGTCAGAAGGAAAATTTTATGAATTGCTTTCTCTGTCTCTCAACCCACATTCCTACCCCCACCTCCAGTAAAAACCCTACAGATAAGAGAAATTTTAGTCAAAAGGAGAGAAGAAATTTGGGGAATACTCTACATTTGATAGGAAGACAAATCCAGAAAGTTTATAAAAGGTAACTGAGAAGAATAGTATCACAGCACAAGAGACAGAGTAGGAAAGACTCCAGAAAACAGCTAAGCACCAAATACGAACAATGACATAATTTTGCCAAGAATCAATCAGGCTTGATCAGTAACTGTCCATGGAGATGCTTCTAAAATTATCCTTAGTATCATCTTTTTCCAGTTCTACAGCAGACTACACATGTTTGAGTCACACACCTTTGATTGGTGTATGAACAGCTTATCTACCGCCCAATGTGTTTTTAATAGTCACCATTTCCCAAAATCATATGAGAATGCTTGTTTAATTATCTTCCCAAACCTAAACATGTTGAAATAAGATAGTCACCTTTCCCCAAGTGACATCAGCTACTCTGAACAGAACATTAAATGTCAGTTTAAATCTAATTGGATTTCCTACCATAGCCTACAGAATTTGAAAACCTATATGAAGTCACCTAAACAAGCTCTTAAACATGCAGCTTTAGTAAATAGTAATTATTATTAGAATGATGAATCTATTTTAATAACGTTTGCACATACAACTTCAACAATCTGTTCCAATTTTGAAAATGAGAGAAAAAGGACTAAAACGCACATGGTGGATTTACAAAACACCTTGTGAAAACATACTGCTAACAGGAAATGTACTAACTGGGATTTTATTCATCCCCCTGAATTATAAAAGTTATGAAACTAACCAAAAAACAGTATTTCTCTACTTTTCTTTTTCTTATATTTTGAAGGAAATAATACCTCACTATGAAAGGCAGTTTAACTATTAAGCCTTCTAATCTTTTGGCCAAATCTGGTAAACCTGCAAAATACAGGTAGCATCAACAATGCTCATTTTAAGGTAACCATGGTAAATTCAAAAACATAATTTAAAATATTCATAATAGTCCTGTAACTATGACAAGAATTTTTAGGAGCTAATTCTAAAAAACATTAACGTGTACTCAAAATGAGTTGATTCAGTCTGAGTCCCTAGAACAGAGGCTTTCAACCTTAGCTGCACATGAGAATCACCGGGGAACTGAAGCCCAGGCCACCCCCCAAAGCAACCAAATGAATCTTTGGAGGGTGAGACCCAGCCAGGACCGTTTGTTTGTGTAAGCTTCTGAGGCGACTCCAACAAGTGACTAACAGAGAACCACCACTCTAAAATTCTAACAGTATAAACTTGATTCACTATTCCACAAACAAAAAATGCAAACACATATATGATACGGAGTAAAAAAAAAAAAAAAAACTAAGTCTTTATTTGTGGTACACCATGCAGTAACTTTTTTCTAAGTGATCCTGACATACTTCAGCTCAAATTAATTTTTCCATCACAAAAACAAACTCAGCAAATGGATCAGGTAAGAGATAACCCACAGATCCGGGAGGAATGGAAACACCTTTTACAACCGATCATTACACAGAGCTGCAATTAGTCTGTACCCTACGTGTGAGATGCAATTTTTATTTATCTTTCCTAAGGACTTATATTTAACTCTTGTTCTTAACAAAAATAAAAGTCCAAAAGGTTAATGATGAAAATGGCTTAGCTCTATCGATGAGAAATCACTCAGTCTGAAAGCAAACCTCAAGAAGCCCTCCTACACACTTTATATGGCAAGAAATTTAAATTGAACCTACTTGCATAAACACTTCACAACTTTAAAAAAAAAAAACTTCAGTTTTACATATGCTCAAGGATTAATTAGTATTCAGAATGAAAGACCATACAGAAACTCAAATCCAATCTCTCCCTTAAAGGAAGACTCTTCTACCACTTCAATTACTTTTTTTTTTTCAAAACAGCTTTTACTGTATCATAATAGTAGTCTGCATTTATACTGCTTTGACATTTCTTAGGCTAAGAATCAATTAATCCACAAAACACCTCTCTGAGGTGGATACTAATCAGTTACCTACACATTATTCTCAACTCCTTACTTTTTTTTCCCCAACTCCTTATTTCTAAGGCTGAGAAAAACTTACTCATAAGCAGTTACTGATCTGAGCCAAAGGTGAATGATACAAAAGAAGAAATACCTGAACACTTGCCAACATTCACTATTTTTTGTTTCTGCTTTTCTATTAATCCGCACCACCTCAGCCAATAAAAGGAAGTTATAATGTGAACATTTATCCCACTGCTTTTCATAACTGGGCTATCACAAAAGCTACGTAGGGAGTCCTTGCCTTCCAAAAAAAAAAAAAAAAAAAAAAAAACGCTGTCAAAAAAGACTGAGAATAAAGAAATCAAATGGGAAGAGAATGAAAGAGCTTAAAAGAGAAATGGTCAGGAGGAATTATTCACAGCAACTTAACTGAAAGTGACTGATATCTGTATTGGGAAAGAAGATTCTAATTTAAAAATCAAGCAATGGTGCTAGAAAATACCCCTAACACCAAACAGAAAAATCTATGTACACTTTAATTTCAAAATTTCAAGCTGTTCACCCCTAATAAGCTTCACCTAACCTGCTCATTAACTTAGCAAAGAACTTTTGGAAAAAAGACATCTGTGTAGTCCATCTTCAAACACAAAACAGAATATACTTTATACACACTGTTCTACCAATGTACCTTTCCTTTGACCAGAAGAAATCAACATACAATCTTCATCTTTCCTTCCAGAGGATTTCAGAGAATTAATGTTACAGTAACAGCTCAGCGAAAGGAATGCAAGCTAAAAACATTTAACAAGTGATCTAGTTAGATATCAGAGAATAACTGTTGAGCACACATGTAACCAAAGTCAATGACAAAATAAAATTTATTTTAAAGAATTTATTATTGTTATGATATATAAGCACAAGTATGGTTTTACAGCTTTTACCTAATTAAGTTACTGAAATAAGTATAAGGTGGAAGAGAAGGAACCAATGAATGTCAATGCAAAAGATAAAGGTGCCTAAAGAAAACAATATAGGTACACTAAAACTGGCTCAAATTTGAAAGAGATATATACATACAAGATAGAAGGCTGGGGATTTTAAAAATTATTAAAGACTGCAGCTAGAATAAAAAATTAACCCTTTCCCCACAAATAACATACTAAAAAAGAAAAGAAAGCATTCCTACAATGGGAAGGAAACTCAGTAAAATGTCCTTCAAGACTTATTTGAAATAAAAGTCTATTATTTTATGATTCATTAATGCTAAGTCACAGTAAAACTCTGACATCATCTTAAAGTCATCAGAAATAAGAATGCATACTAAACTTAACTGCAGGGGAGTTAACATTTGATGTTCCTGAAAAAGTTAATGTTCTCTATAATTAAGTATAAAATATTAATTTCTTTGTACTCCCACAATTAATCTCATATCCATCTAACTAAAGCAATCTTGACATATTTAAATACTCAACAATGGCTTTATCTCCAAACGAATACCTGCAGAAGAAAGGGAGGAAGGAACCCGCTTAGTACTCCTACCCGTTAAAGAACATACTTTTTTGATAAGTATAATTAAACACTGGAATAGCAGTTTGCGAAGTGTTTAATCTGAATTTTACAAAATTAATTTATTTAATTCTAGAATACCACTCCCATGGAATAAACACATGCCCCAGAATCAAATTCATCTGAATAGCTGAAAATGCATCTTTTGTATTGCTATAGGAGATAACAAAGAAGAATGGTTAAATGCAAAATGAATAAAAAATTTTAAAACTTGAGCTTGAGCCAAACTATGTAACTTTAAGTAAATTATTTAACCTAAATCAATATACTACTCACCTGTAAAGAAACAATATTGACACCTGTTTTAGGAGGTTGTGAAGATTAAATGAGATAATTTGTATAATGTGATTAGAATTCCAGAAACATGGCAAAGCACTTATTACATATCAATGATTAATTTTAATACCAAATATTAGGGAAATCAACTAATAATATACATCTACAGCTAATTTTCCTCTTAAATGTGAAGCCCAAGGACAATTACATAAAAATCAGAACAAAATAAGTATAACTTACAAATCTAGCCAGTGCAGTATGACAGGATACAGAAAGAAACAAAAATAACACTATTAGCAAATGAGAAGATTATATTCCTAAAAACCTCAATGAAAGCAACCGAAAAGCTTTTAGAATTTCAAATCTGTTAGCAAAGCAGCTTCCTGAAAATTATTATCATTCTCACTCTCCAGTAGAGAGGGAGGGGGAGGAGAGGTTGAGGAAGAATGAGAGGGCAGGGAAGACGTGTGTAGTAAAAGACGTGTGTAGTAAAGCTAGCAGATATATATATGTGTGTATGTGTATATATGTATATATTTAAGAATGCATGTAAAAAATTATGGAATCCAAATAAAGTCCATAGTTAATAGTATCACACTAATGTCAATTACAGTTTGATAAGATGCCATCATTGGGGGAGCTAGGTAACATTAAACAGTACACGGGAACTCTGTGTACTCTGTGCAACTTCCATGTGCATAAAATTATTTCAAAATAAAAGTTTTAAAAATGCACAAAATACATCTCACAAGAAACCTGTATAACTGAAAACAAATTATAAACTTCCAAATGTAAAAGAAAACCTGAATAAAGAAAGATAAATATTTCCAGATGGCGAAGTCCAAACATTACACTATCATTCTAATCAATCTGAAGCATTTCAATTAATAATCCTAATGCCTTTTTTTTTTAGCAACATCATTCTGAAGTTGAACTGGAATAATAAGTAAAGCAAAAATATGCAGGAAAGATTACCCCTACCAGGTACTAAAGAAAATAATCAGGCTATAATAATTGAAAGCAGAAAACCCTAACACCCAAGAATTGTTAAGCAAAGTAGTGCAAACAAATGGCCCAGATACATACCCTATTCCCTATATCCCTACAAACCTAAATTCCAGATGGACTAAAACACAGAAGTCAAAAAATAAAAGTAACAGAATAAAACTGTATGACTACTTATAAAATATCACTAAGAGTGTTTCTGGTTACATGTGAAAAGAGCTTCGAAGTCATTACTACCATACTCACAGTAAGAAAAAAGCCAACAACCTGAAAATCAACAACTCTTGTTAGATCCATCAGAGAATTGAGGACCAGGGCAAACTGCTGCCCTGAAAATTGGAGAGATAGGTGAATACAGAAAATCACAGCTTAGAGAGGCTGTGAAGCCCACAGGTGGGGCCAGTATCCCTGGGAACACAAACTACAATTGATGAATTACTGAAAGTTCAGTGTGGACTAACTTGAGAACAACAAAAAATCTGGGAATGGCAGCTTGGGGAGGAGGACTTTCCTAAGTGTTAGCTCCAGGTGCACCAACAGGTTCACACTATGAAGATCTGAGAAAAACTCCCTCATACCTCCAAAGAGGGATGGGAAAAGCAGCCATTTGAAATAGCCCAGGGCTCACTCTGGTCTCCATAAAAGGAAACCACTTTACCAAAGCCTAACCAACCCAGAGTAAAGGAAATACCTAACTTCAATCCTCCCTAGACTTCTTGTCTCACCTAAGTGTTGAGGGGAGAAGGGCAGGGGAGCTAACAAGCACTCCATAAAGTCACCGCCAAGAGGCACAGGCTCACTAAAAGACTTAGACCAGGAAGGATCCTTCAGTTATAAAAAAAAGTTTGTTTTATGAAATGTCATGGCTCCATTCATAATTTTGTCTTTTCTTCCAATTGATACATACAACTTTCAGAGCTCTCGTATTTGGAAGGCTAGAAGGGCCCAGACTTTGAAATAGTGTCTTGTTTTCATTGTTTTTGTCTTGTTTGTTTGTTTAACTAAAGCTATATAAAGCTTGTGGATTAAACAGAATTTCTAAATTTAAAAAAAAAAAGACTTAGACCTAATTATAGGATAATAGAACGCTTCCTTTCTTCCCACACTTTACCTACTAACAATAAGGCTCGTACCTTATAATTATCTAATAGTTGAAAGAAAAACAAGCCTCAGGAGTTACTAGAGAAACCCAAAGACAAGGACATTAGAGGAAATTTTAACCTCTGACACCACAGTTAAAATAATCAGTAAATACGGCCTCCTAGCCAGGTAACATAAAACCTCACACTGAGGCCTATTTACCTGAGTTCCTTTTACTCAATGCATCATGACCAGCTATCAAAAAATCACAAGGCATGCTAAAAAGCAAAAAACATGTGAAGAGGCAAAGCAAGCATCAGATATAACATATTTTTAGAATTATCACATCTGAGAATTTAATATCTATGACTAGTAGACTGAGGGCTTCAATGGAAAAAGTGGACACCATGAAGGAACAGGTGGATAATGTAAGCAATGTAAGCAGAGATATGGAAACCCTAAGAAAGAATCAAAAGAAAATGACAAAACTCAATTAACACTGTAACAGAAATGAATGCCTTTAATGGGCTAACAGACTGGACACAGCCAAGAAAGGAATCAGTAAACTTGAAGATATATCAATATGAATTCCCAAACTGAAAAACTAAGAGGAAAAAATAACAAACAAAAAAACCCCCAGGATATCCAAGAACTGTGGGACGATTACAAAATGTGTAACATATGCATAATAGAAGTATCAGAAGAAAAAGAAAAAAACAGATGAACTTTGAATAATGGCTGAAAATTTTCCAGAATAGATGACACAGACCAAATCACACACCATAAAGCTCAGAGACCATCAAACAAAATACTGAAAAAATCTACACTTAGGCACATCATATTCAAACTACAGAAAAGCAAAGACAGAGAAAATCTTGAAGGAAACCAGAGGAAATAACACTTTATCTAAGAGGAACAACATTAAGAATTATATCAGAATTCTCTTCAGAAACCATGCAAGCAAGAGACTGAAGTAAAATATTTTAAAGTGTTGAACGAAAAAAAAAAAAACACATCACCCTAGAATTCTGCATCCAGCAAAATGATTCTTCAAAGGCGAAGGACATTATCAAGATTGTCTAAGAGAAACAAAAATTGAGGGAATTTGTTACCAGTAGACCTGCCTGCAAGAAATGTTAAAAGTTCTTCAGAGGTAAAAAAAAAATTATAGATGTTAGAAACTAAATTTATATAAAGAAATGAAAACTCTTAAATAAATGAAGATTAAACCAGAACACCATTAAGCACATACTCAAATAAAACTGTATATATATTTATTACATCTTTATTTAAATATACACACATATATGTATATATACATAAAAAACCAAAGGCAAAAACCCTAAAGGATGACTAATTTTAATTATATCAAAATCAAAATCTATGGTATACATAAAAATACCATGAACCAAACTGAAAAGCCAACTACTATCTAGGGAAAATTGTGAAGTTAAAAGTCTTAATACCTTTAAAAAAAAAAAACATTCATAGTGTGGGGAGAGAGAGTGTAAAAGACTTCTCTGGTGAATTTGGGAGATAGAACTGGGCATGCTTCTTTCAGTGTCACATAAGTTCTTTTTCATTTAGAGCCAGTCTTTATCTGAAGATGCACACAGTTTTTGCTGTTCTGTGCTGTAGACTTAAAGGAAAGCCTAGATTCTGGCCCCTGTCAAGAGGCCTATAGTTGTTTAGTGCAGTAAATGGCTGGACAAATCATATTCAGAGATGAAGAGTACTGAGAAGGCCACTGTGGTGATACATCTAAGCCAAACCTTCCAATCCAGCTTTATCCAACCAAAATTCTGATCTCCACCTGCAAATTTCTGATCTCCATCTGATTCCTTATGTATTTGCTCAACTGGTACAGAATTTCAATGGGGGGGGTGGATTAATTATCTGCTCCCCAGACCCAAGCAGTTATCTCCAACAGCAACCATGTTTTTTTATAACTTCATCTAAATGTTTTACAAACCAAGGTATTCACAAGGTATAGAGACAGAAATACATAGATGGAAAGATAAATAATTCACTTTAAAGAAAAAAAGAACAGTTCTTTAGTATATCAGAGAGCACTTTCCTTCTTGGACTTTGAGTATCATAAGGCATCAGAAGGATGGAATTACACATTGGATTTACACTATAAAGCTAATAAAGTTTAAACTTTCGGTTCATACACTTGGCATGGGCCCCTTCCAAAAGTCGTAGGCATGATTTTATATTTATAATTTTGTACTTTTTCTTAAAAAGGACCCCCGAAATTACAAAACCTAGAGGCCTCACAAAACCTAGATAAGCTCTGGATGAAACCCACAAGGGAAAGCAGAATAAAGTCAAATGCATTCTAGATTGGGATTTTAAATTTCAATCCAACTAAGGAGATTCTGAAACTCTTATGTTATTATATTTAGGATATTAGAGCTAAATGAAACAAAATCAGTACTTCATAGTAGTTACTTCATAGTTTACCATAATGAAAAGGTGAAACACTATTAAAAGACTCCTATTTCCCCACCTCAAAAAGGGGGCTTATTATGCCACTGTTATGTTAGCTACTGTGATAACAACCTAGGAACATGTTTATGATCTGATGTTAAATATACGGATAAAATATTATAATCACTTTTATCTAAGAAACCTACATGAAAGAAACTTGCAAAGAATAATGGGCTTGTTAGTATGCAAAACAAAGATTACCTTTTCTTTCCCCTTTTTCCAAATAATCCATAATTACTTTTATAATTTAAGTTTTTAAATTATAATTTTAAGCTATGTCTGTAAGGAAATAAAATTGATCTTGTGTAGTTTTAAAACTTCTAACACCAAATTCTACACAGTTCCAAAATATTTTTGGCAACCACATTATTTTTAATGTATAACTTTCTCAAGGTAACTACTTTGAAAAAGAGTATTATTTGGGGTCCTATTATCTTATAAGCATACCATAACTGCATTACTTTCTTCAGAACTGTTCTCAGAAGCTTTTAAGGAAGATAGCTTCATTATACTAACTTAACCTAGACTGTTGTACTTTTCCTGCCTTCTTCTGTTCCTCCCTTGAAAAGAGCTCCCACTTCTTATGTCTAATGGTGCATGTGCTCTTAGTAACCAGGATCTTACCTATTATTAATGCTGTTCTAATATAGAAAGAAGACTATTACTATAGGTATTACTACTTATTAAATCAGTAATTTCAATTTTATAAATCATAAGTTAATATATTTGATCATGACCCTAGTCTAAAACAAAACATTATATGACTTTTGTGCATCACTTTATTTATTCAAGAATATTTTCATCGCCAGGCAAGATAATTAGGTAGCTACTGCTTGGACTATAAAATGAATCAGTATATTACACCAAGTATGTGAAACTGTATGTACTATACTATGAACAACCAGAGGAACGGTTAAAAAAAAAAAAATTAAGGCAACAGCTCTCCTCAAAACTATCTTTAATTTAAGCTTCCGCAATTTATTTTTATCCTTTAATGTTAATCTAACAATACTTATTTTAAATCATATTTGAAAACTGTAGCTTAGAAATGTCAACTTAGTCCAATTTTTCTTAGCTATCACGGCTATATGAGTAAATTATAAACTATTTTATCAGATTTTCTTAAATTAAAAACCAAATAGAAAGATAACTTACTTACCATAATTTTTTTCTAAATAATCAACAATGTGGTCTTAAATTCTGTCTACCCTTAATGGGTAGACAGTAAAAACCTTAAATCGCAGTCAGAGCCCGTAATATCATAGCAAGAAGAGCAGTATCACAAAGCATTTATGCTACAACCTTATATAACCTCAATTCTTATGATTTTCCCAAACTGTCTTTGTTATTACTAACTAATAAGACCTTTCCACTTCACTTTTATTGTGTAAACCAAATGCAAGTATGGATTGTTTCCCTGACTCCTTAAATAAAAGGCAGCAATGATGCTATTTCTCCAAAATTTACCTCAGAAGCTGAAGTAAGCATTATATTTAATTGTAGTTGAAAAGTCTCTGATGCTGTGTAAGATTCAAGAATTATGTTCTTTAGGATTCTCATGATCTCCGCATTAAACCTACAATACAATCTATTCCATATTCAAATAAAAAAGAAAAAGTTGAAATTCCCCAATTAAAATAAAGGATACAGAATACATTTTTCCCCTCTATTTAAGAATATGACAATGAATCACTGTGGGAAAATTGACAATAAAGGAACTATCACATAAAACTCTTTCCATAATGGAGAAATAGGCTTGGGTTCTTTCTTCCTCCACTAATTTGACTATCAACGCTTTAAAAAAATTATTTGGAAGCTAAGAAACTTTTACATACACACACACACACACACACCGAAATTCCCTTGTCACAATTCAAATTTAACGTGCATTTTATAAAAATCTATCCTTAAACTGCCAAGTTGACAAAGATTAGTAGGCAAGAGTGAAGGAACTTCAGTCACGTTAAAGAACCAAGACTTTTCTGTAATTTTTATGAAAGTAAATAGATGTCTATCTTTAGGAGCAAATAATAATATGAACTGCCCATGATTTTTACTCCTTCCTAAGAGAGGAAAGAAATAGTTAATCTGAATGTCAAAACTTTAACTCATGTAATATCATCTGATTTATCTAAACACTTGTAAGACAAGTGTAATCCTATGAGGTAGAGCATTGGACAAAGCCTACAGCAGCAAAAAAACATAAACTCAAAACTATATTAAACCAAAAAGACAACAGCAACAAAAAGATAAATATATTATCATCACTATTAATAACAATTTATAATTACAGTTTTTTAATTGTAGTTTTTATAGTTTACAAACGTTTTCACATTCATTACATCATTTGAGGATCATTTTATCTTCCCACTCTCTGAGGACAGCAGAAATAAGCAACATTTATATTAAATGAAGTTATACATATAAAACACTTAAAATATGCCTAGTTTACAATAAGTATTCAACAAGTGTTAGTTATTATTGTCTGTTATAGATGAAGGTTCACAGATCATGATGGCTTGCCACTGGTGGGAAAAGCAGAAAAGCACTGAAGAAACATGGGACCAGTGGTAAAGAAGGAAGAGATTCAAATCAAGTAAAAAAAAAAAAAAAAATCAAAGGAAAGTCAGCGTGGTCATGAGGAAGACTAGCTGTAGCTAGTCACAGGCTTAATTAGTCAGAGTTCTAACCTAGGACAAAACAGAAAGGGTGCATAATGGTATCTCACCAATCAGACATTCCTGGATGGGTTCATCCCAAATCAGAGAGAGACTTCACGAACAACTCCCAGGTTCAGGAGCAAAAGTCACACATACCCCTAATTTTCCTTGCTTAGAAAGCTATTTTGAGACACTAAAATATCATTAGAAGGGTGTTTGCTTCTTTTGTTTTAATCTTCAAAACATGAAGGGAAGATAAAAAATTTATGTTCTAGAGGACAATGATGGTTTTTATTCTATCCTATTTAACAAAATGAAGAATATACCTAAAATATACCTTAAGATCATGTCAAGCCAGTTTTTCTAATCAGCTCTTCTATGGAGGAAACAATTCAGTTAAACTGGCTTTCTGCCAGAAATGTATAACACACAGGGAACATGCAACATTTTATTGGAGATGGCTGTATTTTATTTAAAAAAAAAAAAAAATACTATGGTGAAATAAAAAATGCTGGCAATTAGAGGCAGCTTCCTAAAATCTAAATACAAAATAATCACAAATTTCTCAGTTGTATTTGATCAACAATCTTCACGTCAAAACCAACTGCTGAACTAGTTTCAGTATGATATGGACAAAGCTAAAACAACTAAGTCAAATGCAAGGCTGAAGGAGGATTTCTATCGATTTTAATTCAGTAACTCAATTTACTCAAAGCTCCAACATTCCTCCCTATATTCAAAATATTATATTTATCACTTAAGATATTGTCCTTTTATATCACATCTTAGAAATTGAAAGAACCATAGACAGCCCTAATTAACCACTAAGCTCTTTTCTGAAGAACAAAGAGGGTCGAGTTTACAACTCTCTTTACTGAAGACCAAATAAAAATTCATTTTCGCAGTAGGATTTCAGTTATGATGTTTACACTGTGCAGCTAAATTTTCTTAATTCATTATCTTTTAAAAGTTACTATTAACCAAAATAACACATATACTGTATCAACAATATTAATTAAAATAACATACATACTAAAACATGTATGTTAGTAAAACAGCAAGGTCCATTTTAGTTAACTTAAAACCTAGTGAAAGTCTTAAAAGCAGGGGCGCCTGGGTGGCTCAGTTGGTTAAGCGACTGCCTTCGGCTCGGGTCATGATCCTGGAGTCCCGGGATCGAGTCCCGCATCGGGCTCCCTGCTCGGCAGGGAGTCTGCTTCTCCCTCTGACCCTCCTCCCTCTCATGCTCTCTGTCTCTCATTCTCTCTCTCTCAAATAAATAAATAAAAAATATAAAAAAAAAAAAAAAGAAAAAAGAAAGTCTTAAAAGCAGTCAAAAGAATAAAGGATATTATGTACAGCTGAACAAAGGTAATATACTGTATCAACATTAATTAAATATTAATTAATTAAAATAACATACATACTAAAACATGCTGTTAGTAAAACAGCAAGGTCCATTTCAGTTAACTTAAAACCTAGTGAAAGTCTTAAAAGCAGTCAAAATAATAAAGGATATTATGTACAGCTGAACAAAGGTAATAATGATGCAGCCTCATAAGAAACAACATAAGCCAAAAGACAACAGAGCAACATCTGTAAAGTACTGAAAGAAAAAATATATATTAACCTAGAATTCTATACCCAGCAAAAATATCTAAGGCAAGTAGAGACTTTTTCAGACATACAAAAGTGGAAAAAAAAAAAATGCATCACCAGTAGACTTTCAGTATAACTAATTTTATTTTTTTAACGATTTTATTTATTTGAGAGAGAGAATGAGCAGTGGGGAAAGGCAGAGGAAAAAGGAGAAGCAGGCTCCCCACTGAGCTGGGAGCCCAATGCAGGGCTCGATCCTAAGACCCTGGGATCATGACCTGAGCCAAAGGCAGACCCTTAACAGACTGAGCCACCCAGGCACCCCAGTATAACCAATTTTAAAAGAAATCCTTCAGGATTAAGGAAAATAGTACCAGATGAAAACCTGCATCTACACAAAGGTATGAAGAGCATTGGGAATGGAAAATGGATGAGTAAATATAAAATAAGAATTCTTAATCTCTTTAAAAGATAACTGTTTAAAATAACAATGTGCTATAGAACCTACATGTAAAAATAAGATCTATAATAACAATAGCAAAAAGCTAAGGGAGAGGAAATGGAAGTATAATTAAGGTTCTTACATATGACATAGTATAATGTATACCATAAACCCTAAAGCAATCACTAAAAAAAAAATCACAAAAAAGTGCACCACTAATAAGTCAACAAATGAGATAAAATGGAATAACAAAACAATCATAAAGAAGCCAGAAAAAGAGAAAAGGGGAAACAAGGAACAGATGGAACAAATAGGAAACAAATAGTAATGCACATATTTAAACCCAACCATATCAATAATTACATTAACAATAAGTGTTCTAAACACCACCATTTACAAGGGGGATTATGAAATTGGATGCAAGCCCCAACTACATGCTGCCAACAAGAAATCCACTTTAAATAAAAAGACAAACAGGTTAACATCAAAGAGTGGGAAAAGATCTATCATGCTAACACTAATCAAAAGAAAACTGAAGTGGCTAATCAGACCAAGTAGGTTTCAGAGAAAAGAATATTACCAATGATAAAAAGGGTCATTTCATAATGAAAAAGGGGTTAGTCAAGAAGACATGACATTCCTACGCATTTATGCACCTAATCATAGTACTTCAAAATACATGAAGCAAAAAGTAACAGCTTCAAGCAAAAATAGACAAAGTCACAATTATTATCAGAGATTTCAAAACCCCTCTCTCTATAATTGATGGAACAAGTAAGCAGGAAGAAAATCAAGGATATAGAAGAACAACTTTACCAACCAACTAGACCTAATCGACATGTACTGCATACTCCACCCTATAACAACAGAATACACATTTTTCATGTTCACACAGAACACTTACTGAGACAGTTTATATTATAGCTGAGGCATAAAACAAATCTAAATAAATTTTAGGATTTATGCAGAGATTCAAAAATTCAAATATATGCTGCCCCCTTCCATAATACACAATTGTACTGATAAGTAACTGCCAGATAAAAACCCCATTTCCCAACCTCCCCCCTTGCATATAGTGAAGTCTTCATCAATAAACTGAGGATAAAAGAGGCCAAAAAAGTTTAGAAAGGGGGGCCTCCTCACCCTTTTCATACCCTATATGGCAGGAGGTACCCAAGACCCTGAATCAATCACCCATGTAGAAGAAAACCATCCACCAAAATGATCACCTAATATGTGAATGGGAAAAAAAGTCATTTGCCATGTTTAGCCAATAAAATTGGGGGCTTTGTTTTAAAAGCAGCTAGTTTCACTCTAACTCAGGAAGCTTCCAAAGAGTTTTATGCAGAGTGACATGATTTGATTTACATCTTAGAAGGATCGCTCTAGCTGTTATATTAAGAATAGTCTGTAGAAAAGCAACTGTGGAAGCAAACTAGTTAAGACATGGCAGTAATCCAGGGAAAAGATGATGGCGTCCTGAATTAGGGTGATAACAGTGCCACTGTTGAATAGTAGTCATATTCTAGAAATATTTGAAGGTAAATCTAACAAGATTTTTCTGACAGATTAGATGCAGAGTATGAAAAAAGAAGTCAAGTAAAACCCTGGTGACTGAAAGGATAGAGCTGCCATCAACTGAGGATAGGGAAGGTCAAAGATAAAATGGATTCAGGTTGAATAAGGCACGGGAGAGAGGTATCAGAAGATCCATTTTGGACACCATGAGCTCAAGATGTCTATTAACTACTCAAAGACAAACTCTAGTGGGCAGCCAAATTCCTAGGAAATAGGCCTGAATTAGAAATATATATTTGGAAGTTGTCAGCATATAAATCACCCACTAAGGGAGAGTAAATTGAGAAGAGTTCCAAGAACTGAGCCCTGGGTTATGCTTATGCTAAGAGGTTGAGGAGAAAAGGAGAACCTAACACAGGATTTGGAGAAGTAACCACCAATGAGGTGGGAAGAAAACCAAGAGTATGGTATCTTGGAAGCAAGGTAAAGAAAACCTACCAAAAAAGAGGACATGAGCAATTGTGTCAAATTCCGCTGATAGGTCAAATAAAATAAAGATCAAAAACTGACCACAGGATTTAGGGAAATTACTGTTGAATTTGGCAATTAAGAGTCAGCAAAACTAGACAAGTTTTTAGTTTTACTGCAAAGGAAAGCCACAATATGGAACAGAGGTGGTCTGAAAAAAGGGTAGTCAAGACAAAGTACTGCTTTAATGAAAAAAAAGACAAAGTATTGCTTTGGTTTTTGGGTGGGAGAAATAATAGCATGTTCATATGCTAGTGAGAATACCCAAGCAGAAAGAGAAGCAATGATTACAGGAGAATGAAGGAAAACTTCTGGAACCATGCCTTGTAGGTTAGGAAACTGGGTCAGGTGCACAAGTGATCCAACAGGCAGATAATCTATTGTTAACAGGCAGAAAGGTAGAGTAGCTAAACACAGTTACTAGTAGGTGGGTAGATAATTGTAAATAATTAGGCTACAGTGACTGTCAAGTCCAGATGTCTATAAGAACATCCCTCAAAAGTGGTCTTCTGGAGTGCAGTGTTTGAATATTCACTGTTATTTCAACTCCACTAGGTGCCAAAAAGCTGTTAGAAGTCTTCACAGAGTGGGAGACAGACATCTCGGGATTACCTTAATTGAGACCAATTTGTTTCTAGTGACTACTCCATGGCACTAGACACCCTGTCCAGGACTCGTAAGTGAGGCACTAATTAGCAATTCTAGAATAACTGCATTCCAATTAATCCAAAGTCTTCTAAACAGTAGCTCCTGTGCATTTTTCAAGCAATTTCAGAAGTAGAGAAATCTATCATTCTTGGCAACATTGCATATACTCTTGCATCATTTCAGGCACTTTAAATACTACCAAATTCCAAAGTTCAGTCTCAACCTTAGTCCTGGAGTTAGTTAGTTCATTAGTTTAGGAGGATTTTAAGAACAGAGAGAGTAACATAATTTTCACCAGTGAAGAGGACTAAATAGTCCATTCTGAGTTACTGTCCTCATTTAAAAGATTATGCCCTAAGCTATTCACAGACTCCTGTAGGGGTGGTGTTAGAAGCATTTGAACAGCAAATATTATTTTAAATCCTTAGACCCTATAGAAAATAAAATAATCAAGCATATTAATTCTAACATTTATGTAACAAAGCTTTCATTGCACTATTCCATCTTAGCATTAGCAACAGGTGTCTCTTGAGATTCAGAAAAAAACTACTTTGTAAAAGCAACAAATTCTGATATACAATTCTAACGGCTAAGTAAGTAGTAAGCTAAGTAACAGTTTTCACTGACTCCATATCTTCCATTAGAAAAATTAAGTATACATTTTAATAAAATGAAGTTTTTCAACATAACACCCCAGAGAACATTTTCATAACTAATGTGTTTGTATCCTAAATGTAACTCTCAAGCTGCATGTTATAATATATTAATATTAAAAAAAATTAAAAACGTGCTTCATTAAATACAAACCATCTACTGCAAGTCAGTGTTTCCTACCATTAAAGGGATCACATATGCCTTTGCAAATCTGATGAAAGCTATGTATATAATTTCAGGGAATTCATGGATGTCTTGAAGCCTATATAGAGGTCCTGCAAGTTTAGAGAATCTGTAATTAGTAGAAAAAATGGAGTCCAAAATCAATCCAAAAACATAGGAAAATTTAATATATGAAAAAAGGAATTGTAATATATGAAAAAAGAACTGTAACATACAGTGGAAAATGATTTATTAGTATATTATTTGCCATAAGTTGCTATTCATTGGAAGAAACTATAATAAATCTCTATAAATATATGAATGCTTTAATGAACTAAATGTAAAAAATAAAAATTCTAAGATATATAATAAATATATCTATATATAATAAAATTATAAGATACTATAACAAAATATAGAGAATGTACATAATCTTGGTTGGGGACAGTCTTCTCAAATAACAGAAGAAACCTACTTGCCTAAATTGATAGATGTGACTGTGTAAATTTTGTAACTTATGCATAAGCTTACAGAAAGCTTTACACTTACAGAAAACAACTGCATCCTTTTTTTTCCCTACAACAGAAATAACCTATTTCAGTTGTTTCACTGGGTAATATAATTATGTTCATTATTTGGATATAAACAAGGAGCAGACATTACACTAAACCAATTTCTTTGAGTCAGAAATTAGATTTTCCCAGAATTATATTCATTCTTAGCAATAAGTGCAATTAAACATTGATATTACCGTTTAAAAATTCTATTCAAACTGCTAAATCTTAGTGTAATGTCAATATAAAGTCCAAGCAGCCTGGTATAATTAAAGAAGCACTTGATTTGGAATCACACATACCTGGGTTCCAATCCTGACTCCGCCACTATTAGTTATGTGGTCAAGTTATACAACCTTTGAGCCTATTCCTGCATTTGTAAAAATAGCTTTCTGTGGTGTTCTTGGAAGATCACATAAGAATATCGCATATGGAAGTGCCTAGTACAGAGTCTGATTGTCAAACTATGCCTTCTTCTGCCTTCCTTCCCTAAGTAAGATTACTCACTGGGAACATCTGTTTTAGTACTGTCTTTTGTAAGACTTTTCTTTTTAAGAAATCAAGACTGCTGACATAAAGTTAAACATTTTACTTGCCATATTTTTGCAGCTCCAGAGCATTATTAGTCCTTCAAGTGTTTTGTATTTGAGCTCCTTTTCTTGGCTCATTTTTGAGTATGTGATTTGATCTATATTTACTATTTGTGAAAGAATTTAAAGGTTTCTTGTAAAAAAATCATGGGGGAAAAAACACATTATTTTCTACCTGTGGCTTTCTACATGTTAAGATAATCCTCTTTTGAAGAACAATTAGTTTGTATCTATGGAAACCACTCTCAAGTGTTATGAAAAAAAATCTGAGGCAAAAAAAGAAAATAAAAATTGAAGTTATCCTAGCTACTGTAATGTGCTCAAGAAATATAAATAGCGATACAACAAAGAAGAAATACGAATCTTATGTTTAATATAACTTTCAAATTTCTCTAAAAGGAGTCATTTTTTTTCTGTAAAGTTGGATCATTAAAGAGGCCAGAAAAATGACCCCAAATGCTAAGTGGATCCAAACAAAAAGGAAACGTGTATTGGCCAACATTCGATGTTTAAGGTGAATAATTTTTCCATCACACAAGACACATAATTAATAAAGTCATGGTAAATAAATTTGATATCTCTTCAAAACTGTACAGGGTAAGTTTTACCCTAGAGTTGAGGAATGGAATTATCCTTAGCTCCTCCTTCAACTTCAGCTGCACTTCAATTAGATTTATTTGATACTCTTTGATAGACTGCTCTTTAAAATGTTTCCAAGGCTTTTTGCAAAGTCTGCCAAAACTGCAAATAGGCAGCTATCCTTCTAATACTACAATTATTTACTAATACATTTTTCCGTAATTTTAATTATCACCCACAGCAGAATCTAGCTGTTACTTAGTCTAAATGATTTTGCTGCTGGTATTTTATTGCTTGCTTCTCAAAAAGTATTTAAAACAATACTGAGGTGAAAGAATATACACAAACACACTTCACATTACTTTTCCATATTCAAATTACAGCCTCGAGCTGATTTTTAAATGCCATGTACATTTTTAAATCAAAATGTATCGCATTCTTTTAACACTCCCTCCCCCACCCCAAAATCCTCCCAAATGCCAAAGTTCCCTACTAATCTGAAAGCACCTATTATCTGCATTTTTCTGGTCTTTCACAACTTCAGACTCCAACATTATATACTTCAGACCCCTTCTCTCATTAAAGTAAGCACTGTTAACTCCTTAAGGTACTTAAGCATATGGTTTATTTATTGCATAATCTTACTTTTCCTTCCACCAACTTAAATCTCACTACAATTCCCCTTCAGCGTTCCCTTCTCTCCTAAATGCACATCAACATTGCCGGGGGCCACATACGCAAACATTCCTCTTCGTAAACCCACAATATTAATAAAATTTAGCTCCACTAAAAAAAAGTACTTAAATGCCTAGATGCCTCCTTTCAGTACCACGCTGAAGCTTTTTATTTGCTTTCCTGTCCTACCTTGGCAGCCTATTTCTCCCATCAGTTGTGTGGTCCCTTGCTGCCCCCAGCACAAGAGTGCAACTCACTACAGTGTATTTCTCTTACCATCATTCCCAGTATCTCCCTCCATTTCCGGGCATCTATCCCTTCATGAAGCTCCCCGTCCCCAAAAGATGTGCCTCCAGGTACCCACACCTAAAATTAGAATACCCCTCGACTGACACTGCCAGGGCTTTCCGTAGACTCAAGAAAACACACAAGGCTAAGCGTTCCTGCCTCCTCTAGCAGTTCCCGCTCCCTACCGAATTCGGTCTTCTCTTGCCGTCTCCCCGGTGGAAATGCCTACTTCTGGTAACCCTTAGGCACGGGAAAGCCCACCTTAGCAACCTCTGCCCGGTGACCTCGCGAGCCCAGCACGTCCCTCAAGTTTAATTCACACCATTCTTGGAGCTTGTGTTTTCGATGCCCCCAGTCCCAGCTCTCGATGCAAGCTCTTTCACCCTCTTGCCCCCGAGCCAGACCGCAGGTTAGATGATAGCCCCTTTACTCCGGTCGCAATGCCTCCCCGGCCCGGCCCCTTCCACACCACTCACCCCGGAGTGCCTCTGCTCCTTACCTAGCTTCAATCGGGACTCCTCCAATTTCTGGATTTGGTTCTCCAAGAAGAGCATCCCCACTACGAAGGCCACCACCGCCAGCAGCTGCAACTTGGGCGGCATCATAATCCTAAGGAGCCCCATGAAACCCGCTGCTCGGGATCAAGACATACCGCGGGGGGCGGGGAGCGGGGCCCCGGAAGCTAGTGAGACGCCGGGGGGAGCCCACCGAGCCGAAAGAAAGGCAAGGAGAGCGCGACAGCGAGAGAACCACCGCAGCGACCCCCCTTCTCGCCTCCCCACTCCCCCGCCCCCAGGCGCCAGCACCAGCGCCGCCGGTGCCCGCTTCTCCTGGACCGACTCAACGGCCGCCCCCTCCAAAAGCCCGCGCAGCAAACACAGTGCGAAGCGGCTGCCGGGCTCTCGCCTCTCTATTGCCTCAGTCCCCGACCCCCGCGCCCGCCTGCCCGCCTCCTTCTCTTCCTTCCTTCTCTCCCTCCTTTGCTCGCGGCCGCGCGCTCCTCCACCAGCGCTGCGGCTGCGGCTGCGCCGCCCTCGGCTCCGCCCCCTGCCCATCCCCCGCCGCCCCCACGCGCACGCATCCACGTACGCTGCTCGGCAACCAGAGGCTCCACCCTCTGCTCTCGTTCAGTTGTGCCTATTGGACCGAAGAAACACGGAGCCTCACTCTTGGTTCGTGTTACGGTTGGTTTCCTTTGCCGTGGGTGTCAACCAAAGCGGCATTCGATTGGGTAAACTTGGAGAAGGCGGGCTGAAGCCGGCGAAGGCGCGGCTTCTTGGTGGCTGGACGAAATGTCGTGAATAAAAGGAAGGAGCTCAGAGCAGCACAGATTTGGGGAGTTTAGGAAAATGCCTGATAGGGATTTCGAAAGGACCCAGCGACTTTATATTTATGTCAAATATAAAGATATTTGACCACCTTTAAGTTTCAACATACCCTTAGGTAATACCTGTCTCTGCAGAGTAAGAGACTTGATGACAACGACCTTTAACATCCTGTTTTGGATCAGGCTCTGGAGTGGACGCCCCTAGTTGAGGGGTCCTCCGGGCAGTCGGAAACCTACGAAAGATGGTAGCGATGGCGGCTGGGCCGGGTGGATTGCTCCCGCTGGCGTTTGGGCTGCGATTGCTCTTGGCTGCTGTACTTCAAACGGTAAGTGGAGATCATCTCCGCGGCAGCCCAGGGCGAGTGGGGAATGTTGCGCTGAGGAATACGAAACATTCGATCCTGCATGGTAGCCACACTTGGAGAGGCTGGGAGGACTGGGCTTCCTTAGCGACTGCTGCGACCGGAATGCTACGTGGCTTCATTCCTCGTTTGATGCTTTTCCTTTCCCGCCCCGGATTTCTAGCGGTTCTTTCTCCTGACTTCAGAATATCTTGAGTAGTACTTATATTTTGCAGAGTTCCAGCTAAAAACAACCTGTAAACCACACATTGGGCGGGGGGGAGGGGAAGAGGCAATGAATCTTAGAAAGGAATGAAGATTGTTTTTAAACGGGCAGAATACAAGGAACTACCGTTCTTTGTGATAAGGCTCCCTAAATCTTAGAAGAAAGCCCCCAAGTCTTTGGTCTGGGGTACACTTTTCCTGTTTACTTTTTTCTCTCAATTGTTAGTGGTCTCTAATTCTTTATCTCCGAGCTCTGTTACTCACGTGCTGCTGGGTGCATTTCAGTGCCATTTGTGGTTTTAAACAACCTTGTTGCAACAAAAGGAGCTACTCTATGCTAAAGCATAATTTTTTTTTTGAAATCCATTTTCTAAAATGATAGCCTTCATCTCGTTTAAAATCGGGCAGTGTTAACCAACTTTTTAAATTAGTTCTTCATTAACACAACAGACGCGTTCTTAATCTTTGAATGGGGAAGGACTAATTTGGTCTTATTTTTCTATTCATTCATGTACAACTTAATATTGGTTGATTCCTCCTAAGAAGCTTGCGGTCCATGTTTTGCCTTATGAATAACTTCTTTTTTTCTAGGCACTGCGGGAGATTTTACACGTTTCATTAATCAGATTAATTCTTCAGGTATTTTCATTACTGAGCCAGCTGAAAAGTTTTCTCCTAGGAGACCTGGTTTCATTGACTTAAGCAAGGTTTGAGGAAGTTAGGGCCTATACCGAAGACATCCATAAACAGCCCGTGCTTTTCTTTCCTCAAAGAGTTTGAAGTTCCTGCCCGGTTTTTTTTGTTTGTTTGTTTGCAACCATACCTTAAAGGTGGATTTTTAACTTCTCTAATTAGTATCATAGTATTCTGTTATGCAGGCATTTGGGGCCCTTTAGAAATTACTGAAAGAGCCCTCTCTAAACTTTCTACTGGAGGTTTTCTCCTTTTTTTTCTTTGCCAATCTTCAATAATTAGAGTCCACCACCATACAGAGATAAGGAGTAACATTTCATGTTGACTTCTCCTGATTTCTCTGTCTTTAATTATCTATGTTGTGTAACCACCCCAAAATTTGGTGGCTTGAAATGACAATTTCTCATGATTTTGTGGGTCTGCTGTGCAGTTCCTCTGTTGATTTCCTCTGGGTCATGTACGGAGCTGCATTGAGCTAGTAGGTCCCCTGAACTGAAAGATCCAAGATGGCTTCATTCTTAGTTGGTGCTGTCAGCAAGGGTGACTTGGTTCTCCTCCGTGTGACCTCTCATCCTCTAGCCCGACTTCTTTTCATGGCAGTCTCAGAGCAGCGCTCCTAAAGAGCAAAAGCTGCAATGCTTTCTGAAGCCTAGCCTTGAAAATCACAGATACCACTTCCACCTCACGATTTTTGTCAAAGCAAATCACAGGACCAACCTAGATTTCAGGGATGGAGAAACAGACTCCATCTCTGTATAGGAGGAGTGACAAACTCAGCAAAGAAATGTACATACCAGGATAGAAGGAATTTAGGGCCATTAAATAATCTACCACCGTGACTGTCCACATAAGTCAAAAAGTCGGTTAATCATCTTTGACTTTTTTTTTTTTTTTAACATACCTCGCATCAGGCAATTACCAAGTCTTGTTGATTTTACTTCCTAAATATCTCTCAGATCCATGCACTTAATGTTAATCCCTCATTCAGGCCACCAACATCTCTTTCGTTAGCATTAATAACCTCCTGGTTCACTCTTCTAGCTATCAGAACCTAAATGGTTGGCTTTGTCAGCTTCCCAATTGCCCAAGCCAGCAAGTAGTCATTTTAAAATTCTTTTTCACTCTCTGAATCCAATTAGTCATTAAACCCTTGAAAATCTCCAAGCCAGTCCACTTAATTCTATGTCCACAGGCAGTACCTAAATTTAGGCCACCATTTTTGTTTGCCTGGAATTCCCACAACAGCTTCCTTAAACTGGGTTCCATATCTCATTTTCTCCCTTTCTAATCCAATCTCTACAGTACATCAACAGTCATCTTTTTTAGAACTTTATTATTAAAATTCTTCAGTGGTTCCCTGTTGCTTTTAAGGTGAAGTCTGTTCTCCTGAACATTCCTTAACAAGGCCTGTTTCACCTGATACTTATTTGTTTAGCCAGCTTAATTCCCAGAACTACCTCTACTGCAAGAGCCAAAAGGTAAGGTGAAGAATTGGGGTCATTTGTTTTAACATATCTCACATACCATGTTCTCCCTCACCAGGCCTAAAGTAAAGTATTTAGATAAAATGCAAAGCTTAATTTACATACCACCTCCAGATATGCAAAGTCAGATATACTCTCTCCCTTGTATATTCCATCATCATATCTTACACTGTATTACACAGATCCACAATCTTAACAGCACCATACCTCTGTGTATGTGTTTGTATCCCTCCACTCCCCCACTCCTGTGCCAAGAATGTAGCTAAAGGGAATACAGAGACCTTATTTTGTTTTTTGTTTTTGTTTTTTTTTAATGTGCCTCATATGTATTTGTTCACTAAAATCCCTCAGGGGTTGCCTGGTTGGCTCAGCCAGTTAAGTGTCTTCCTTTGGCCCAGGTCATGATCCCAGGGTCTGGGATCCAGTCCTGCGTCGGACTCCCTGTTCAGCAGGGAGTCTGCTTCTCCCTCTGTGCCGCCCCTCCCCCTGCTTATGCTCATGCATGCACACAGAAAAATAATTAACATCTTTAAAAAATAAAATCTCTTAGAGGTGTGAATGGCCTCCTAGTTCACTTGTGTTTGTTCCTTGCTATCAGAATCCTCAGGATATCTGTAGTTTGTGCAGATTGGTGATGAACCCCACTCGCTCCCACAAATACAAAATGACTCCAAAAATAGAGAGTCCTGAGCAGTTCATCCTTGTTGAACTATTTTCACTTCCTGAACATTTATTTCTGTCTCTTTCTTGGGTAATGAGTGGCGTTTTTAAGAAAATAAGGCAATAAATTCCTTGAGAAAGAAAAGGGTAGTATGAAGGATTGTTGGAAAAACACTGAAGAGTTAGAAAACTGCATTTCACGGTTAGTCTGAAGGAGGGGAAAAAGACTAGGTGGAATAAGTTGTTGGCAGTGGTTTAAAAAAAAAAAAAGCCAAATCTTTGGAACCTGACAGGTGAATAAAAAGGGAATGAGGGAAGAATTTCTTGGCACCTTGAGGTTGAGCTACCAAGATGGATAGAGGACTTAGTTCCTACTTTGTTAATTTACACCTCTGAGTCCTTAGACTAGACAAGTTTTATCACTGTGCTGCTGTGTAGCCCTAATTTAAAGTTAATAGCAATGCATAGTTCTCAGCATTCCGATGAGGTGACAACTGGGAGGATATAAAGTAATTTAATCTGAAAATACATTCTGAGTATGCTTTAGCATTAGAAAAGTAATATCTTAGTATGGCCTATGGGAGCTGTTCTCTGGAGCACCCCAGAACTAAGTGGCATTCAAGGCTTCATTCAGCTCATACATAATATTTCTTCATTCAAAAAGGCACTATACTGGGAC
The DNA here is from genome assembly GCF_002201575.2 of Neomonachus schauinslandi. Taxonomy (NCBI): domain Eukaryota; kingdom Metazoa; phylum Chordata; class Mammalia; order Carnivora; family Phocidae; genus Neomonachus; species Neomonachus schauinslandi. The sequence continues at coordinate 71,457,790 of NC_058406.1, read as the reverse complement.
GCCTGGGTGGCCCAGTCAGTTAAGTATCTGCCTTCGGCTCAGGTCCAGGGTCCTGGGATCTAGTCCCACATCAGGCTCCTTGCCCAGCAGGGAGCCTGCTTCTCCCTCTACCCGCTGCTCCCCCTGCTTGTGCTCTCTCTCTTTCTCTCTGACAAATAAATAAAATCTTGGGGGAAAAAAAGAGGCACTGTACTGAAAGCAGTATAGAATGATACTGTGTATCTTTGATTCTGAGACACAACACCTCATCCTCCTTCAAGGTTAACCTCCATCCATCTTATTACAGTGGGCTGCACAATTATAATTGCCAGCGTTTTTGTTATTATTCTTAGTGGTACATATGATAATGGTGCATGAAGGATTCTGTGAGATACGATAGTAAATAATAAGGGTTTTGAGGGTTGATCAGGATTAGAATCTTGATACTGCCATCTGTTATGCTGTGTTGTCTTAGATTACCTTAACTATCCTAATTAAGCCTCTATTTCCCTCTCTGTAAAATGGGGGTAAAACCTATTTCATAGGGGCCTGGGTGGCTCAGTTGGTTGAGTGGCTGCCTTCGGCTCAGGTCATGATCCCAGGGTCCTGGGATCGAGCCCCACATTGGGATCCCTGCTCAGTGGGAGGCCTGCTTCTCCCTCTGCCACTCCCCCTGCTTGTGTTCCCTCTCTCGCTGTGTCTCTCTCTGTCAAATAAATAAAATCTTAAAAAAAAACAAAAAAAACCTGTTTCATAGAGTTGTTAAGATTAAATGGATTAATGATGTAAAGTGCTTAGCGAAATATCTGGTGCTTTGTGAGAGCCTGCTGTCATGGCAGTGTTTCTGGTAGTCATTTTCATGGGGTTCGTATGTAAACCCATCTATTTGGTTTAGTCTCAGATTTGAAATCTCTTCACAATTACATGAGAAACCTATGAGTTTTCTGAGATTAAGGACCAGTTAAGAGAAAACTAATCATGTATGTATAATAAAATGTATATCTATACCAGACTTTTGCCTGAAAATGTATTGTTACAATATGGTTAATCCAGTTTCTCCGCCAACAACCCTCATCTACAAAGAAATAATAATACCAGAAAAATAAATGAGTACTGCATGGAAAAATTAAAATTTTGAACATCTATATTATTTAGCAATTGATATTTATTAGGGAAGTACTTAAAAATATGTTCTGATATCCTTAGATTCAAACCCTTGAGGGGCACCTGGGTGGCTCAGTTGGTTAAGGGTCCTACTCTGGATTTCGGCTCAGGTCATTATCTCAGGGTTGTGAGATGGAGCCCCACATCAGGCTCGTGCTGGGCATGGAGCCTGCTTAAGATTCTCTGGCTTCCTCTCTCTCTGCCCCTCCCCCCTCCCCCCAAAACACAAAGCCTTGAGTCTGCAAAACTAATGATAGAAGAGCTAGAAAGAAGTAGTTCACTCATGAAACTCAAGTGAGCCTTGTATCTCCACCACACTTATCCTTTATCCCATCTCTGATAATTAAAACATAAGTAGTGTTTTGTATCTCTTGAGAGTTTTTAAGAGTACTGGAAAGTGAATAATGCAAACATCTATCAGGTACCCACTGGGTCCTGGGTAAAAAATTAGATGATTCCTGTACTTTTTCTCCTTTAATCCTCAAAACTTTGTGAGATAAATGGTAGTTATTCCTATTCAGAAATTCAGAAGTAAGGTTGCTCTGTGCTGGCATTTGAATCAAGATGTCATCAGACTCCAAAACACATGTTTTGCATATTTAAGCCACCTGTCAGTAGGTGCTCAATAAATGCCAGAATAAAATAAAATAATATGATTGCATGATCATTCATTTGAAATTTTTGTTTTTTGAAACATGCTTTGGCAATAACAATTTCTTATATTTGTTAAGCAGGTCATGGTTTCAAAGTGATTTCACTTTTATTGCCTATTTTAGTTACCATGGCTGCAAAACTGATCACCATAAAATTTAGTGGTATAAAACAATTATTTTGCTTTAGATTCTGTGGGTCAGCAATTCAGACAGGTCACAGCAGGGTGAGTTGTGTGTTCCATGATGTCTCAGCTGAAAGGTCTGAAATATGAAGTTCTTTATTCAGATGTCTACTAATTGATGGTGGTTGTCAGCTGGGGGCTTCAGTTGCTCTCTACATGGGCCCCTCCATGTTGTCCCTCTAATTTAGGTTACCTTACAGCGTGGTGGCAAAGTTGGAAAATTTAGTGTTCTGAGAGAGGCAAAGACACAGCACGTAGGAGCATTAGCCATTCAGAGGCTGTTTCCTTTTTTATGACCTACCCTCAAAAACCGCATAGTATCCCTTCTTTTGTACTCTGTTGATCAGAATCAGTCACAAGCCCCTGTCCAGATTCAAGGGGAGGGAAAACAGCCTCATACTTCCCAGAAGAGGACTGCCAGTCACATTGTAAGAACACCATGTGGGATGATATATACATATTGGTGTGGCCATCTTTGGAAAATACAGATTAACCTGTGAAACAGATCAAGCATATTGCTTTACTAATCAAGAAATTACTCAAAGTACTAGTACAGTAATATGTGTCTTAGGTGCCTCCCACAACACTGGGATCTATTTTGAATACTACATACATTCCACATTATTACTGAAAAAAGATGAAAGATGTGTAACGTATCAAATTAAGGTATTGATTGGCACAAGACCAGTGGGATGATCAGCATTTTGGGAGTGTATGCCAGCACTCCTTTTTTACATTGGCAAATGCACTTGTGTTTTTATCTACCTGGTTTGTCTAGAAGAAGGTTTGACAAACTATAGCTGGTGGGCCAAATCCACCTGGCCCTGTTTATGTGAAGTTTTATTGGAAGACACCCACTCATTTATTTTTGTCTATGCTGCTTTTGTGCTGCCATACCTGAATTGATTAGTTGCAACAGAAACCATTTAGCCAACAAAGCCTAACACAGTTACTCTCTGGCCCTCTACATAAAGTTTGCATACCCTTGGTCTAGAAGATCAACCAATTGCAAACAGTCTGAAATTCCCGCTACTTGAGGCTGTAGTTTTCATTTGTTCAGCACAGATGAGAACTAGCTTTAAATACAGAGTAGTAATAGTTTAATGCTTGCCCTCAAAAGAGTTCACAGTACTAGGGAATCAGACAACTCTACATTTACATAGTACAGTGTCATGAGTGGTGCTATCTTAGAACTATGCACAAATTTATTTATCTGAAAAGCACTATGGTTAAAGGTTAGGACCTGATCCGCCCCCCCCCCCCCGAGAAGGCTTCCTGGAAGACTGATACTGATCAGGTTCTTGGAAATAAGTAGAAATTTAAAAAGGTGAAAAGGGAGCCTTAGATGTAGGAAAAGTATGAGCAAATGTATGAGTAGGAATTTTATTCTTCCAGGAATTCATTACAGCTGAAAAGTAGAGTGGGATTGGAGAAGTAAAGAAAGGTAGGACTGGCAGTGACCATTTAAGCCACTGAGGCAAGAAATGATTTGAAAGCTCTTTAAGAAACAGAATTGTCAAAACTTGTTAATTAATTGCCTATAAGAAGGCAGAGAATGTAGAATTTAGGATGACTGACCTGGGCAACTAGTGGCCCGGGAAAATGGTGCCATTTTACTAAGATATTGGGTACATTGGGAGGAATAGATTTAAGCAGAAAAGTTAAGTTTCACTGTTGGAGTTTTTGAATTTGCAGTGCCATTGGAACATATAAATGAGGTCAGGCAGGCTGTTGGCTTTGGAAGTTTGAACTTAAGTAAAAGACTCAGGAGTTTTAAATAAGTGGGTATTTGAAGCCTTGGGAAAGATGCAGTCATCTATAGAAAATATGTAAAGCAAAGACAGAGCCAGAAATAGAAATGGGAAACAGCAGCACTTAAGGAGGACAAGCCCATGGAAAGAACAGCTGGAGCCAGAACACTTTTGAATACCTTTACATTTAGTGGTTTTTGGCAAGTTTAGTTAAATGGTAGGATCAGAAGCTAGACTATAGTAACAATTCAGAAATGACAGAATGTGGGGAGAGCAATTAGAACGGTAAGGTTTGAATACACTGAAGAACTGAGTTACCAATTAAGTTAAATCCCTGTGGAAATGGCAGAAGGTAAGCTCCAAAGCACAGGTAGAGGGATTGACCTTAAATGAAGGTATACCATATTCACTGAGACATGCATGAGAGAATGGATAAGGGAAGAGAACAGATATTTTTGAAAGCCTGCTTTTGCTGGTTGTTCTGATTGGTTGCATAAGTAATTTCATTCATCTTATCTCAATCTATTTTATGTAAGAATTATTGCTTTCCAATATAAATATGTAATAGTGTTTTATTTCTCATTTTATTTTCAGGTATCTGCATTCGGGGCAGAGTTTTCATCAGAGGCTTGCAGAGAGTTAGGCTTCTCCAGCAACTTGCTCTGCAGCTCTTGTGATCTTCTTGGACAGTTTAACCTGCTTCAGCTCGATCCTGACTGTAGAGGATGCTGTCAGGAAGAAGCACAATTTGAAACAAAAAAGGTATTGTTTTCTAGTATCTCTCTTCCATTAGTTGGTATAGTTGAGATAAGGTGAAATGTTAAATTGCCTCATCAACTTAAATATAAAGTCTCTAGCTTTTACATTCTGTAGTTTTAGAAGTCAACTGATTTCTTTCTGGCCCACTAGATCAATTAAAGCAACTAGGAAGGAAAAGTTAAGGTTTATATACTAGGACCCCATTCTACCGTGGTTGTTTAACAGAGGGGTTGCAAAATTACTATAGCATGCTTGGATCCTAAAGTTCTCCAGTCTTCCTAAGTTCTGGCCACATGAAGATGCTTCTATTCATTTGTAATAAGAACTCAGTCTTAAAATGAAACATGAGATGAAATTGTAGTACCTAGGGCACTTGGGTGGCTCAGTCATTAAGCGTCTGCCTTCGGCTCAGGTCATGATCCCAGGGTCCTGGGATCGAGCCCCACATTGGGCTCCCTGCTTGGTGGGGAGCCTGCTTCTCCCTCACCCACTCCCCCTGCTTGTGTTCCCTCTCTCGCTGTGTCTCTCTGTCAAATAAATAAATAAAATCTTTAAAAAAAAAAAAAAAAAGTATAGCACCTACTACCTTTCACATAACTGTAGGTGATAAATAAACTATAACTTTTTATCTAGTTTACAAAGAATATGGTCTGTTAATTTACATGGCTTTTACTAATATTTATAGACACGTAATCTCCTCTTTAACACTTGAAAACAGCCAAGGATAGGTAGTTCTGACTGTCCAATAAAATCTGTTTTGTCCCATTGTTCAAATTAATAGTTAACTTGCTCGATTTTTAAATCTTTTTTTAAGCCCCTACACTTTTTAAAATTCAGAAGCGGCCTGAAAATATCATTTATATAAGCCAAATAAAACTGAATCAGTGAGTCCCCTGTGTTTGGAATGAGGACAAAAAGTTAGCATCTCTGTTATGTTTCCTTTTCATATTCTCTTTCACTTGTACATACTGAATTGTTTTGAGGTGTTACAGTTTGTAAAGCTTTCCATAATTGTACCCTATAGATAGTAAAAGGTTAATTTCTAACACCAAGTATAGTTTTATCGTTCTAAAAGAAAAATAAGCAAAGCTTTAAAATGTTAATATTTAACCAAAATTTAATATTTGATTTCTCAGTTGTGAACCTCAAATTTCTGCTGTCCCCACAATAGCTTCAGAGTCTTCTGTGTTTTTCATTTTCTTGGTTCACAAATATCGTTGATATATTTTCATGTTTAGAAGGTTTCTAGGGGCGCCTGGGTAGCTCAGTCGTTAAGCGTTAGCCTTCGACTCAGGTCATGATCCCAGGGTCCTAGGATCAAGCCCCGCATTGGGCTTCCTGCTCAGCGGGGAGCCTGCTTCTCCCTCTGCCGTTCCCCCTGCTTATGCTCTCTCACTCTCTCTGTCAAAGAAACAAAATCTTAAAAAAAAAAAAAAGGATTTCTATACATATGAGTTAGTCTTCATTGCATGTAAGGTCATATCTAAACAAGTTTTAAAAACTTGATTTTAAATAGATTTAAGATGTAGGACTTAACTAGCTTAGCATGACCCTTCCCTCTTAATTTTTGGGGTTTGTTTTTGATTTTTTTTTTTAATATTTTATTTTAAAGATTTTATTTATTTATTTGAGACAGAGTGAATGAGAGAGAGCACATGAGAGGGAGGAGGGTCAGAGGGAGAAGCAGACTCCCCGCCGAGCAGGGAGCCCTATGCGGGACTCGATCCAGGGACTCCAGGATCATGACCTGAGCCGAAGGCAGTCGCTTAACCAACTGAGCCACCCAGGCACCCTGTTTTTGATTTTTTTTTATGAGATATTCATATGGGACAAATTGCCAAAGGAATCTGTATGTCATCCTCTAATCATAATGCTGTTATTCTATGGTCCATACTACTACTTCGCCGACGATGATGATTTCCCAAGGCACCAAACTTAAAGGAATTGAATAACAAGGAGTGTTTTATAATAATAAACAATGTTTATCATATGCAACGTCTTGTAATGAGGGTGAAGTGAGAGGCTCTATCCTTTAAGTGATATCAGATATTCCTAAATTGTAAATCAAGTGCATATAAAAGCTATTTTTACTTACTGCCCTTTCTCGGTAATCCTTCATAGCATACCATTTTTTTTTTTTTAAGATTTTATTTATTTATTTGAGAGAGAGAGAATGAGAGAGAGCACATGAGAGGGGGGAGGGTCAGAGGGAGAAGCAGACTCCCTGCCGAGCAGGGAGCCCGAGGCGGGACTCGATCCCGGGACTCCAGGATCATGACCTGAGCTGAAGGCAGCCGCTTAACCGACTGAGCCACCCAGGCACCCAGCATACCATTTTGATGTTATACTTTTACTAGAACCAAGCTTAAATCACACACTTCTCAAATTATATTCCCGTTCAGTTTTAATTATTAATTGAGCTCTGTGTGGTATCTTGACACTTCTCAGCACTTAACAGTTCGGCGATAACCATCAGCAAGTAGTCTACCAGTTAATATATGCCTAACTAATTATACACTGAAATAATTGTAAGTACAAGTGAGGCTATATCCTAATATAACTTTTATGCTGTCTCCATTGTTTTTTCTTTACTCCTTGCCCATCACCTCTACAATGTACTTTTCATTAAGCATTTGCTTAGCATACAGTTGCACAAAATCAATGAATGGTGGAACCGAAACATGTCAGGAACACTTAGAAATATTGCTGGACATACAAAAGTATGGCATGTCGGACAAGCCTCCATTCAGATGCAAACCACATTGAGGTATAGAAGCAGTACTTCAGTACTTCAGTAGTACTTCAGTACTGCTCTCATTGGTACATGATCATATGTAATATTATATACAATATTTTTTTCTGTTTCAGCCCTGGCTTAAGGCTTAATTTTGAAATCATAGTTTAATTTAGGCTTAGTTTAATAAAAGTAAAAATCTGCAGTATGTAGACTAGTGCCTTACATTAAAAACATTAAAAGTACTTAAATATGTCTCTGTGTATATATATGTATGTGTGTGTGTGTATAAATCATCGTGAATATAAATTCTTTAGAAAAGAAAATTATATACAGGAGTGTTTTAGCAATTTATATATAATAAAAAAGTGTAACCAGAGTCACTCATTTTGGTTCTTGCTTAGTCATACGGTTTATAGGCCTCTCTAGAGATGAGGCTAATCATTTTTAGTAATGCTTACTCATTTAACAGGCTGAATTTAGTCTTTGATAGCCAGAAGCATAAAATTTGCTTTAAAAAAAAAAGAGCACCTGGGTGGCTCAGATGGTTAAGTATCTGCCTTCAGCTCAGGTCATGATCCCGGGGTCCTGGGATCGAGCCCCGCATCAGGCTCCCTGCTTGGCGGGGGGCCTGCTTCTCCCTCTCCCTCTATTGTTTCCCCTGCTTATGCTCTCTCGCTCTCTCTGTCAAATAAATGAATAAAATCTTTAAAAAAAAAAAAAAAACAGAAAATGTGTTTGAAATCTCTTATTCTGTAAATACATGCTCCATTATTTTTACTGGGTCTCATTCTCCCCCACCCATTCTGTTCATAAAGGACCTACTAGTAAGCATCACAAATACTAGCTAGAATGAGATTTTTTGATAAGTTATTTTACTACTAGTTTTGCTCATAACTATGTATCTAGGTACCATTTATAAACATTAGGATGTTGGCTTAATTGTAAAGAGTGTAATAATTTATAATTTGAAGAAAAAATGTAATGAAAGAAAAAATATTTAAATTTAAATATTTAAATCTTGGTGCTATTTTTATACAGTTGGTATTTTATACGGTTAGCATGAGTCACTTCAGCTTAATGTATAGAATCTTAAGATGGAAGGGAAGGGACCATTTTTTTTCTACTACTGACTGACTTCTTCCTTGTGGTGGGACAGCATAGTAACTGCCAGTTTCTGAGTGTTGTATCTTTTAGCTTTTCCCATGAGAAAAGGATTAATTCTTTCTCGTTGACTATTTTTGAGATATTTTAGGCAGGGATTGTTACTAGCTCAAGTTAGATCACTACCAATTGTTAGCTAAGGTAGAGAATAATATAAGGCCCATTGGCTGCCACAGCAGCTATGTGGAATGTTGCCCTGGGGTACAGAGAGATGAAGCACTAAAGAGCAGATATTAGGTAAGCAATCCCATAGATAACTGTCACTCCCCCCCCCCCCCAACCAATGACTAGAGTAAATAACTTCTTTTTTTTTTTTTTTAAAGATTTTATTTATTTATTTGACAGAGAGAGAGAGACAGAAGAGCACAAGCAGAGGGAGTGGCAGAGGGAGAGGGAGAAGCAGGCTCTGCACTGAGCAGGGAACCCGATGCGGGATTCGATCCCAGGACCCTGAGATCATGACCTGAGCCGAAGGCAGACGCTTAACCATCTGAGCCACCCAGGCGCCCATAAATAACTTCTACTTAAGCTGTCTTTAAAGATTTAGTTCAAGTGTCCACCCTTCTGGGAAGGCTTCCCTAATTTCAGCTCCCTTACCTCTCCACCACTAGCACTCCCAGGTTATGTTAGCTACACCTCTGTATTCCCAAGGCACTGAGGATACCTTGACATGCACTTACCTTCACTATATTGTATCTATTGTTTTGCTTTTCTTTCTCATCCCATAAAATCACGCTCTTTGAAGTCTAGGACAGTTTCTTTCTGAATCCCTGGCCTTCAGCATATAGTATTTCATAAGTTTTTGTCCTTGAATGAGGCTGTTTTTACTAAGAGTAAGTTGGAAAAGGTGATCTTTTTTTTTCATTAAACCTTTTTTGAGTGCTTTCTATATACCAGGCACCAAGCTAGGCATTGCTGATACAAAAATTGAAGGGCATTGGGGCACCTAGGTGGCTCAGTCGGCTAAGCATCCAGCTCTTGATTTTAGCTCAGGTCATGATCTCAGGGTCGTGAGATCAAGCCCTGCATGGCTCCACGCTCAGTGCAGAGTTGGCTTGAGATTCTCTCTCTCCCTCTTCCCCTCCTCTCCCCCTGCTCACTCTAAATAAATAAATAAATAAATACAATCTTTAAAAAAAAAAAAAAAAATGAAGGGCAGTCCCTACCCTCAAGGAGCTTATAGTCTAATGGGGAGATAGACCAGTAAGCAGGCAAGTAAGCCTAGAGTGATAGGTGTGGTTTGCTAGGGGAAGAGGGAACAAAGCTTTGAAGAGTTAAGATTTGGGTTGAGAATTGACAGAAAATGTACCCAGGTGAGTAGAAGAAAAGGGAATCAAAATGGAATCTCTGGATACAGAAGACTGGGACCCAGAGTGCAAGATGGCAAGGGAGGAGTCTAGAGATAAAAGCAGGAACCAGGACATCATGAGTCTCAGAAGCCATGCTAAGACGTCTGGACTTTATCTTGAGGGGATGGGAACCAGTGGAAGTTTCTAGGCCAGGGAGTAACTGATCAACTACCGGTAGACATAGAAGAGATAATTTAAAAATATATATGTTGAAAATATACTTGAACTTTGTAGACACTTGTGAAAGACCTTTTTCATATATTTCACTTATGCTGAATATAAAAATAAGATTTGTCTTTATGTTGGCAGTTTTCAGTAACACTTTTGTTACAACTGTTCATCTAAGTATAGATCTCTCATTTGTATATTTTATTTATAAAGATATTGCAAGCATCCCAAATAGGTCTAAAAAGAGAAGTTAATTTTTTAACACACATTTTGAGATTGAGGTCTGACTGCTAACCTTAATAGGTATTTTTGCAAACAGTACACCACTATCAGATTAAAAGTTTCCTGGAATTTTCCTGGGGATAAGCATAAATCAGATATTTTTTTTCTATTAAGATTTTTTTTAACTTCTATTATCTAAGATTTATAAGATTAAATGTAGTATTTCAATAGATGGGTTATTTTTCTCCTCTTTTTATAATCTTTCCAGCTCTGTGAATTTGAACTTGATTAAGGCAGGTTGGTGCTTTTTTCCTGTCTCCCCATTCATTTAAGGTTTTCATATCTTAATGATTTCAACTTCTTCTGGACATAGTTATAGGACTTTTGTATTTTTCCTTAATTGTTTGCTCCTGTTTCTTTAGCTAGCACCTGTTCTCTTTAAGATCTTGGTTCATCAAGATCCTTGTAGTCCCACTGCTTTCCTTTTTCTTTCTAAATATTTTTTTTAATTAATTACCAATTATTTAGTTGGTTTTTAGTACTTCCTATTCTTTCCCATTTATACCTGCCTTATCTGTGAGCTGTCATTCTGAAGGTTTGGCTAGTGGTGAAACCAGAGTACCTTCGGAGAGAAAAAAATTGACTTAGCTGAATTAGTCAAAAATATGAACCAATAAGCAAATGATTTCAGCTTAATTTGCTGTTCATTCAGTCTTGATTGTATCAGGAGGGAATTTAGAGTAGTGGTTAAGAGCACAGGCTCTGGAACCAAACTAGGTTCAGAAAGTCTTGGGCGCCTGCGTGGCTCAGATGGTTAAGGGGCTTCCTTTGGCTCAGGTCATGGTCCTGCGATCTGGTGCCACGTCAGGCTCCATGCTCAGTGGGGGAGTCAGCTTCTCCCTCTGCCTCTCCCCCCTCACTCGTTGTGCTCGCGCGCACGCGCTCTCTTTTTCTCTCAAATGAATACATGTTAAAAAAAAAAAAAAAGTCTTTACTCAGCTGACAGCCTTGGACAAATTACTTGATCACTCTGTGTCTATTTCCTTACTTATAAATTGGAGATAATAGTTACTATCTTATAGGGTGGTTATGAGGATTAAACGAGTTAATACATGTATACTGCTTACAATAGTCCCTGGTGTATAATAAATCCTAGGTGAATAGTTGGGGCTGGTGGTGGTATCTGATTTGCTGATTAAAAACACAAAAAATTCGGAGGACTCTGAGAATAGCATAATAATAATTGCTGTTGGCAAAGTAGGATTTAAAAAAATAGATGAGATGTAACATGAACTATTACACTTGCCAGTCTTAAAAATTTGGAACAAAATTTTCTGTTACTCTGCTTTCGAGCTCCTGAATCAATTGAATCAAGAAGAACAAGAAGAAATATGATAACAGAATTAGTAGTATGAAAACTTTTCACCATTTGCAACTACTTGTTTATGTGGAACAAAATACAGAAATAAATTATGCCAGACATAACCCTGATTTCAAATTTTTTAGTCCTGCTGATTGACATATTTTAATAAGAATACTATAAAAATGAATTTTAAAAATATGTAGCATTCTGATCATTTTTAAATACATATGAAAACTTCATTTGGAAAGAAAGGATTTTACTAAAAAAAATTTTCAAAACCAGGGCACCTGGGTGGCTCAGTCGGTTAAGCATCTGACTCTTGATTTTGGCTCAGGTCATGATCTCAGGGTTTTAAGATTGAACCCCTCATTGGACTTGTGCCGGGCATGGAGCCTGTTTAAGATTCTCTCTCCCTCTCCCCCTCCTACCCATCCCCACCCACAAGTGCCCTCAATCTCAAAGAAACAAAAAACCATTGATAAAGTGGAGCTTTGTTTTAGGACAAACCTATTCCAGAAATTAAATGAGACCCTTTTTTAAAATCAATTTAGGGGGTGCCTAGGTGGCTCAGCAGGTTAAGCGTCTGCCTTCGGCTCAAGTCATGATCCCGGGCTTCAGGGATCAAGCCCCACATCGGGCTCCCTGCTCAGGGGGGAACCTGCTTCTCCCTCTGCCTGCCGCTCCCCCTGCTTGTGCTCTCTCACACGCTCTCGCTCTCTCTCTGTCAAATAAAATCTTTAAAAAAAATTAAATTAAAAAAGTAAATTTAGAATAAAATATATTATTGGTTTTCAAACTTTTTCAGATGACACATCGGTTTGAAGCTATGATTTTCTTTGAAAGCAGAAATAACAGTAAATTAAATTATGTTTGTAATATAAAAATGATCACTTCGTGAAAAAAGCAAGTTGTCAGACTAATTACAATTATTGTCCTACTGACATTCCTCTGCTGCTTATACTTTTAATCTAATATATAGTAACAGGTTTCAAAGGTTTAAGAAAATTTTGGAAGAGAAATCACTTAAAAGTGATTTATTTTATTTTTTTTTTGAATTTTGGAACATCTTGGTCTCATTCACAGAATACAAGTAGAAGCCTAGGCTGCAGGTCACCAAATTATACCATTACTGGTTCTGGAAAATAGCTCAACAGTTCACGTATTTGATAAAGGGCTTTTATTTTCACTTAAAGATCTACTACTCAGATAATATTAAAAATTAAAAAATATTTATCTTTGGTAATGATTGTATTACACTAGATTTAAATAAATGGACCTACATAGTGCATAAAATAATTTTAAGAATGTAGTTAGATCCCTTCCACTTCCCATTCCATTACTTAATTGGAATTAGACTAATGCTAATTGTCCCACTTTATATAACATATAGTAGCATTCCCATTTTCTATGTGTAATACTCTTCCTTCACATTTACATGCACTCCCAGCAAGCCAGAGACAGTAGAGAGGAAATATTAATATATGTATAGTTTATTAGAAGTTTATCCCCTTCTCTCTGTTTATAAAAGTTTTTGAAAGAGTTAAATTATTGTCTTAGCTACTAGTTTTGTGACTTTGAGTTAGCAAATTACTTTGGAATCTTCAGTTTTGTTGTAGTAATTACACTGGCTCACCTTTCAGTGTTTATTGTACCTTGGTTATATGCTAAAGTATCTTACCTACATTATTTAATCCTCACAACAACTCTATAATGTAATACTACTATCCCTATTTAACAGAAGAGGAAACTAGGGTGTTAATCTATCCAAAGTTACCCAAGCAATTGGGTGCCATAACCTGGCTTCATCTCAAGTCTGTTTGACTCCAGATTCCCAAGTTTTTATTTTTATTTTTTAAAGATTTTATTTATTTGAGAGAGCACAAATGGGTGGGATAGGGAGAGGGAGAAGCAGGCCCCACTACTGAGCAAGGAGCCAAAAGCAGGACTTGATCCCAGGACCCTGGGATCATGACCTAAGCCAAAGGCAGACGCGTAACCAACTGAGCCACCTAGGCACCTTAGAGCCCCAAGTTTTTAAACCTCTATTCTGTCTCTTATCTTGAAAATGTGAATACCTACTTCACAGACTTTACTGGAAGAAAATGAGTGAGTTAAATATAAAACACCAGTCTGACTCTTTGAAGGTCCCTTTTGCATTTATAGTTAACACAATTCCACCACTAGTTTTTATTTTAAATTATTTAATCTTTATTTTTCAATGTACCATAGACTTTAATGACTCCCATTACTTGGTGTTTTTTGAGGGTATATTAACAAATTTGGCTTATTTAAGGCCCAAACATTTTAAATAAGTCACATAGCATTTCATAATTCAAGTAAAAGAACATCAAAACATTTAGTTCTATTCAATTTACATGGAAAATCTGTAGCCAATTTCAGAGTAATTTAGAAGTCAGCTTAAGCAGCATTATTCAAGAAAGTGGCATGTATTAAGCTTTAGCCTATCTACTACTGGTAGAGATGCTACTGGAGTGTAAAACTTAGAAGGATGAAATGGAGGTTAAGCTAACTGTGCATGAAATTGTAGTCACTAAAGAAATTTCACAGTTGCTTAAAATAGCTTCACTTTTGTAGTATGTCTGTAGCATCAATACATGAGCTGATTTCTTCAAAGGAAACAAATATAAGTCTTCAACAGATTATTCTAATTATAATATAAAACATTCTTCACTAAGAAGCTTTTTTAAAGATGTGAATAATGTTTGGCAACAGTTCTAATTCACTGAATCACTTAAGACTCCTGCATAGCAACACAAATATTTACTTAATAATAGCCACTAACATTTGTTAAGTTATTATATGAAGGGTGCTATTCCTTTATCTGAGTTAATTTATATAATCTTCACAACCCTGCAGTAAGTACCATTATTATCCCCATTTTATAGTTGAGTCTAAGGCATAGAGATCTTACCTAAAGTCATTCAGCTAGTAAATGGTTATAAATATATCATATTTATGTAACAAAAGTCTTAAAATATATTATGTAGTTATTTAATTGAATTGGTAATATTTAATTTTTTAATATTTTCTAAATGTAGCATTTATCTGTCTTAAATATCAGGGTTTTTTTAGGTATTTACAAATTAGGATCAAGGTTCTATCTAAGCATATTAAAACATTTTATCACATTTGCAGATTACAATATTTAAAAAGGAAATAAACCCTTAAAGTAATTCATGGTCTGTTTCCAGGCTGCCTTACAATTATATTTCCTAGACATACCTACCTAAGAGTCAAAATAAACTTTGTTTATATACTAAATATTTCTTCTTGCTATAGGCTTCTAGAATGTCAAAGTAAGACAATAGTCACTGTCCTCAAGGAGTCCAGTAGAAGAAACAGGCATGGAACTAGAATACAGTTGGCAGGATATTTTATTAGGCTAAAACATAATATTCAGTGTTAGGAAGGTACCCACTAAAAGAGTTAGAAATAAAATAAAAGTTGAAAAGAGGACAGAATCAATAAATCTCTTAAAGTTGATGTATTCAGACCCATAGATATAACCACATTAATCACAATGAAAGTGACCAACAGAAGAACTTTTACAGTTCAAAAATTATTGAGTGGGAGGCAGAGGAAAGTTTTTACTTCTTTTATACCCTTCTGTACAGTTTCTTTATTATTTCCAGATGCATTGGTTTCTTTAAAGAATTCAGTGTGAGGGGCGCCTGGGTGGCTCAGTTGGTTGGGCGACTGCCTTCGGCTCAGGTCATGATCCTGGAGTCCTGGGATCGAGTCCCGCGTCGGGCTCCCTGCTCGGCAGGGAGTCTGCTTCTCCCTCTGACCCTCCCCCCTCTCGTGTGCTCTCTCTTTCTCTCTCAAATGAATGAATGGGATCTTTAAAAAAAAAAAAAAGAAAGAAAGAATTCAGTGAGAAGTAGGCTGTAAATAAAATATACTCAGGTGCTATGAAAGCACACAGAAGGAGGGACATACCACCTTTTGACAGTTGGGGTAAATATCACCACTTGCTTATATAGAAGTTGCTGTTTATCCTAACTTGGAAAATAATTAGGAGAAAGCTCTCTCTGGCAGAAGGAAAAGTTAGCAAAAAGGCAAAGTCATGAAAAAGATGGCCATGTTAGATAAATCAGATAGCTTGGTTATGATGAGAGATGATGCTGGTTAGGAAGGTAGGACCTGTGTGTCTTGATAAGAAGTTTGGACTCTATTCTGTAGGCAGGGAACAAAATTAAAAAATTATAAACAATGAACTGGCATCAGATTTGTATTTCAATGAATTTTGTGAGTATGAAGGATAGTTGATAGGACAGAGGGGAATACTGTTGCCAGAAAAATAACTTATATTGCCGTTTTCCAGAGGCAAGATAAAAGGGCTTAAGCCAACATATTGGTAGTAAAAATAGAGAAGGAGCAGACAGATTTAGGCAATAAAACCTTCAGGATTTATCAATTTACTGGTTGGAAGGGGTGAGTAAAGATGTTTGAGAAACTAGTAGCCTCAAGGAAAGGAGGTTACAGGAGACTTCAACTAGTTGCAAGGTAGCCCCTTAATGCAACAGTGGGGGATGGGAGAAGGGGCATTAAGGAGGATAACTTTTCATAAAAGCATACCCCTTTGGTACAAACTGCCTTTTCAGTTTTCCTTTTGAAGAATTAAGTGTTAAAAGCTTATCTGGGTACCGTAATGTATTCTAAAATTGATAGTGTGCTTGTCAAAAAAATGGGCAAAAAATAAAAATGTGTGGAACAGCCTAGTGTTTTTGTTCTACTTTCATATTGACACTCTTAATATTTAAGAAATTTAAGCTTTTGGGTTATTATAGCTTTATTTTTGTATCTTAGTATATATTAGGTGCTTACCCTCTTTAGTTTTTTTTTTTTTTTTAAGATTTTATTTATTTATTCATGAGAGACAGAGAGAGAGAGAGAGAGGCAGAGGGAGAAGCAGGCTCCCAAGGAGCAGGGAGCCCGATGCGGGGCTCGATCCCAGGACCCTGGGATCATGACCTGAGCCGAAGGCAGATGCTTAACCATCTGAGCCACCCAGGCGCCCCCTCTTTAGTTTTAATAGAGAGCAACCATAATGTAATTTGTGCTGGTGGTTTTGTTTTTTATTTCAGATATTTGCAACCTTCTTAATCATAACTGCCCATTTTGTGACAAATAATGATGTTCAGTATTGGTATGGTAATAACACTAATAGAACTGAATTCTCTTTTGAAAAGCAGCTTTTGCTGCCATATAATCGCACCCTATGGTCTGTTTTTGAGGCTATTGAATATTTGGGTGTTGAACCATAGTGTGTCTGGATCTCAGTTTTTCAAGTTAAGAGGAAAATGGGTTGTATTTTTCAAACATTTAGGAGCAAAAAGACATTGAATTTTTATTGAGTACCATACACTAAATACTTTGCCGTTTTCTAAAATATTTTTACTTATTACCAAGGGGCTAATTGGTTTTATTTTAAAACTACTTAGATGCTCAGTTGGTTGAGCATCTACCTTTGGCTCGGGTCATGACTCCAGGGTCATGGGATGAAGACCACATTGGGCTCTCTGCTCAGCGGGGAGCCTGCTTCTCCCTCTGCCTCTGCCTGCCACTATGCCTACTTATGATCTCTCTCTCTCTCTCTGTCAAATAAGTAGATAAAATCTTTAGGGAAAAAAAATACTCAAGTTCAGGGTCATTTTTACCAACTCTTTGGATGTTTTGACCTCAGGAAATATAGTGGTGATGTGTCAGGTTATTTCCTTTCATTCTATGATATTTCCTAAATATCAGTAGAATTGAATGCATTGTGCCCAGGTGATGATCCTGGATTTTTCACACCAGTAACTATAGATTAGGAGGGGGGTATATCTGTGGGTGTATTTGTTTTCAGGTGAAAGTCTAATCATTACAGTCCTAAGTCTTGGTTATGAAATTCTTTGTTTTAGGTACATGAACAAATTCTATTATTCGTCACAATATTGGAAGAAACCTTGTTCTGTTTTCCCTCAGATTTCATAGTTGGAATTGTCTAATTTAGAATGTGGTGATGTCAAAGAAACATTTTATTTCTTGGTTTTTGTTTCATTTTGTTGTACTTTATTTTAAAACATTTTCAGTGAGCTTTTTAATGGAACAGTGATTGTATCTTAATGACAGATTCCCCCAGTGTATTCTTACTTTCTCAGAACTTAATTTAAATTAAGGTAGATGTTACCTTGCTTGTTTAGTAGCTTTCTCAATCTCAAGGCAGAAACTAAAGATACAAAATACAAAACTAAAGAGCACTTTAATAATGTAGTAGAATAAGCTTTAAACTAAGCTTCCTTAGACAGTAGTTCCTTTGTTTTATTCAGAGTTCATTAGAAAGCACCTTAAAAATAGTGTAATCTCAAGGATATAATATTAGAGAATTATATTTACCAGCTTCGTTTGCTAAAATTGTAAAGCTGAACTTATTTACCTAATCCTCCATATTCATTCATTGTTCCTTTGCAAGAATGCCATTAGTCGAAGTATATGGAAGTGTCAACAGATAAACCAAATGCCTTACACATCTGCTGCTTCAGTGACTTGAAGTGAAATCTTGACAAAAGCTTTACTACTAGATCTCAAAAAATTTAGTGCCCTAATTGTCCATCTGTAATTGTAGCTTGTTGCTTCTAGCACTCTATGCACTTTAAAAAATATTTAAAAATATGGGAATGACTTTTTTTTTTTAAGATTTTATTTATTTGACAGAGAGAGCACAGCAGGAGGGGAGCTGGAGAGGGAGAAGCAAGCTCCCCGCTGAGCAGGGAGCCTGACACGGAACTCTATCCCGGAACCCTAGGATCATGACCTGAGCTGAAGGCAGTTGCTTAACCAACTGAGCCACCCAGGCACCCCCAAAAAGATGGGAATGATTTGATGATGAATAATGAATTAAAATTTAAGACATTAGCAGATTACTAAATATACAGTTTTGGTTGAAAACATTTTCCCTAAGAATTAACTGGCCAAATTTTGCAAAAAATAGCTTCTGCATGATGTATTTTTCTACTATAAAAAAGGAGTAAAGTTGGTTTTAAGAAATTTCACTGGATGCAATTAATGGTTGGAAGAATGGCTCACTTATATATTTGAGTGCATCATAATTGTTTCTATTTAAGAGCTCTAAATAATGTAATATTCTGCTTTTATCATGTTCTAGCCATACTTCCTTATTTTTAAATCCCTACATTTAAGGGCAAGCCTTCAGTAGACCTATAAAATAGTTACCCCCCCATATCTGAATTCTATTCAACAGTTAAAATTTTTCCTTTTGTTCACCTAACATTAGAGCATTTTCTTCATGTTGCTACTTAATATTCAAAGTTTTTTCAATTTTTTCTGATAGTACTGAATTTTATTAATGTTAAAGTTTTGCCTTTAAATAAAAGAGGATTTCGAAAATAAGAGTATATGGTTGTAAGCAATGTTTCATAAGAAAAGTAAACAATATTACAGCATTTGTCTTGCTCTAGTCAATGCTTACTTGGTTTATCTTTTAGAATTGGTTAGTCTCTTGAGCAAAAGCTTACTGTTTGCTCGTTTTGCAATATTTGCCTTATTAATACTTGAGTATAGTCCAAGGCAGTAATTCTCATCCCTGGCTGTTCATTACAATCACTTGGGTACCTTTAAAAGCAGTAATGGTAATTAAAGTACTGATACCTGGATCTTACCCCAAGTATCCTCATTTAATTGGCCTGACATGGAGCAAGTTTACAGATTTGTGGTGGTGGTATGAAGGCACAGTAAAATAGTTAACAAATGCAATGCCTTTTTTTTTTTAATTCAGAAAATTTACATGACTCAAAAGTGTCACCTTTGTTCAGTGTTCTAAATCAACTTATTTTGTAATCTAGTTATCTGGTAAGAAACTGCATAGACCTGTTTTGTTTTGTCTTGCCTGTTAATCTGAACCATTTTGTAGCCACATGGTTTTACTTTAATCACAGCAAGTTAACACCACAAAATTAAGATTTTGGCTGTTGGCTATATGTAAAAACCTCATTAGCCCTAAAAATTTAAAACAAGAGGTTGGTCAGGTTTGTATGAGAGGGAAAAAATTATTATACATGGCCTAAGGTATGTTTCCTCTAAGTCTGCCTATTAGAGTTTTTATCACAAATGAATGTTGTACTTTGTCAAATGCTTTTTTTGCATATTGAGAAGATAATACGGTTTTTATCCTTCATTTTGTGAATGTGGTGGATCACATTGATTGATTTGTGAATATCAAATCACCTTTGCATTCCTGGAATACATCCCTCTTGATCATGGTGAATAATTTTTTTAATGTATTGTTGGATTCAGTTTGCTAATATCTTGAGGATTTTTGCATCCACGGTCATCAGAGATAGTGGCCTCTAGTTTTCCTTTTTGTAGTGTCTTTATCTGGTTTTGGTATCAGGGTAATGCTAGTCTCGTTGAACGAATTTGGAAGGTTTCCTTCCTCTTCTGTTTTTTGGAATAGTTTGAGAGGAGTAGGCATTAATTCTTTAAATGTTTGGTAGAATACATCTGTAAAGCCATCTGGTCCTGGACTTGTTTGTTGGGAGTTTTTTTAATACTGATTCAATTTCATTGCTAGTAATTGGTCTGTTCAAATTTTCTATTTCTTACTGATTCAGTTTTGAAAGGTTATATATTTCAAGAAATTTATCCATTTCTTGATTGTCCAATTTGTTGGCATATAATTTTTCATAATTTCTATAATCCTTTGTATGTCTATGGTGTTATTTCTCCTCCATTTCTGATTTTGAGTCCTCTCTCTCTCTCGCTCGCTTTTTTTTTTTTTTTTTTTGATGAGTCTGGCTAAGGATTTATCAGTTTTGTTCCTCTTTTCAAAGAACCAGCTCCTGGTTTCAGTGATCTGTCCTATTGGGTTTCTAGTCTCCGTGTATTTATTTCTGCTCTAATTTGTATGATTTCCTCCCTCCTACTGTCTTTGGGCTGTGTTTCTTCTTTTTCTGTTTCCTTTAGGTTTAAGTGTATCCCAAGAATTTTGGATCATTGTGTTTTCATTGTCTGCATATATCTTTCGATATCTTCTTTGATTTCTTAGTAGATCCATTCATTGTTTAGTAGCATGTTGTTATTTAGCCTCCATGTATTGGTGTTCTTTCCAGATTTTTTCTTGAATGATTTTCATACCATTGTGGTCAGAAAAGATGCATGATACAATTTCAGTCTTTTCAAATGTATTTGGACTTGTTTGTGGCCTAACATGTAATCTTTTCTGGAGAATGTTCCATGTGCACTTGAAGAGAATGTGTAGGGGCGCCTGGATGGCTCAGTTGGGTAAGCATCTGACCCTTGATTTTGGCTCAGGTAGTGATCTCGAGGTCATGTAAATCAGCCCCACATAGGATTCGGCTCTTGCACAGAATCTGCTTAGAATTCTCTCTCCTTCTCCCTCTGCCCCTGCCCCTCACATACACTCTCAAATAAAATCTTTAATTAAAAAAAAAAAGAAAAACGTATTCCTCTGACTGGAGTGTTCTGAATGTACCTGTTAGGCCCATGTGGTCTAATGTGTCATTCATAGCCACTGTTCCCTTGTTGATTTTCTGTCTAGATGATCTGTCCATTGATGTAAGTTGGTATTAAGGTCCCTTACCGGGGCACCTGGGTGGCTCAGTCGTTAGGCGTCTGCCTTTGGCTCAGGTCATGATCCCAGGGTCCTGGGATCGAGCCCCACATCAGGCTCCTTGCACCACGGGAAGCCTGCTTCTCCCTCTCCCACTCCCCCTGCTTGTGTTCCCTCTCTCACTATGTCTCTCTCTGTCAAATAAATAAATAAAATCTTTAAAAAAAAAAAAAAAGTCCCTTACTATTACTGTGTTACCATAAATTTCTTCCTTTGTCTGTTAATAATTGTTTTATGGATTAGGTGCTCCTATGTTGGGTGCATAGATACTTACAATTTTTATACCCTCTTGTTGGAAATAACAAGTGTTGGCAAATATATGGAGAAAAAGGAGCGCTCATGCACTGTTGGTGGGAATACAAATTGGTGTAGCCACTGTGGAAAACAGTATGAAGTTTCCCTCAAACTTCAGAAAGAATTACCATATGATCCAGTAATTCCACTACTGGGTATTTACCCAAAGAAAATGAAAACACTAACTCAAAGAGATATACGCATCCCTGTGTTTATTACAGCATTATCTACAATAGCCCAGATATGGAAGCAACCCAAGTGTCCATCGATAGGTGAATGGATAAAGATGTGGTGTATGTATACACACAGGCACGTACTTTTGCGCACACACACAGTGGAATATTACCCAACCATAAAAAATGAAATCTTGCCACTCACTACAACATGGATGGATCTAGAGGATATAATACTAAGTGGAAGAAGTTAGAGAAAGACGAATACCATATTATTTCACTCATGTGGAATTTAAGAAAGAAAATGAATGAACAAAGAAAAACAAACAACTTAAATACAGAGAACAAACTGGTGGCTGTCAGAGGGTGAAGGTGGGTAGAGGGATGGCTGAAATAAATAAAGGGGATTAAGAGTACACTTACCTTGATGGGCACTGAGTAATGTATAGAATTGAATCACTGTATTGTATACCTGAAACTAATATAACACTATGTTAATTATTCAGTTTTAAAAACCACTTATTTTTAAATGAGGTGGAAATTAGGGGATTCAAAAGTCTTGTTACTAATAAGGCAAATCAGTTACAGAGCTGAAGTAGTTTATTTTTTGCTTTCCATTGGGAGGACGGTTTAGAAAGTTTAGGAAAACCTATTAATCATAACTTATGTGGAAATAAGTGTGGACTCCCAAGGGAAAAAATGCAATTTTGCATGTCATTTTTATATTTTTCTAAGGGTTTTCATGTGTTTCCATTTAAATTATTTGGTCAGTATAATATAATGGAATAAGGACCTACTAGTGTCTAGAGATAGATTATCTATACAAATGAGCTTCTTGAGGCCTATAAAAAAGAGGGCTACTAACTTGGTATTTAAAAAATAAGCTTGCTGTAAGTTACCTAACTTTTTTGATTTCTCTTCCATTGGGTAGTTTTCCACAAATGTTGAAGGTCAGCATTTTTTCTATGCCAGTGGTGTTACTTTAAAAAGTCCAGATGCTAAGGGGGAAAGTCAAGGAATTACAAGTTTAACCTTTTTAAATCCTTTCATCCTTTGTGCCCTAGAGAATTCCTGTTATAAGTAGCATATATTTTCTTACGTGAATTTGTGTGATGCCAAAGATGCTTATGATTATGTCACTGAAAACGTATCATAATTTGTAGTTAATTTCAATTACTTATTCACCATGAAAAACCAGTGTTTTTCTATGAACACCACAAATTCATAAGTAAAATGCCAACTAGCATCACAAATTAATGCTTTTAGGGGAACCTGGGTGGCTCAGTTGATCCCAGGGTCCTGGGATCGAGCCCCATGTCGGGTCCTCTGGTAGGGCTCTGCTCAGCAGGGAGCTTGCTTCTCCCTCTCCCTCTGCCTGCTCGTGCTCTCTCTCTTTCTCTCTCTCTCTGTCAAATAAATAAAATCTTTTAAAAAAACTAATGCTTTTAGAATTTGGTATTCATAATGTTAGGCAGCTCTGAGATAAATTTTCTTTTTGTTTACCCTAAACTGAAACTAAGCACAACGTACTCTACAAGTATGTCAAAGGAACTCAAAATATTTTTAAAGTTATGTAATGAAAAAAGAGGTAATTAATTCTGTTAAATGAATAATTCTCTGCATTCAACATACATACATTGAGAAGCTTTGTTGTGTCTAGTTCTGGAGGTAGTTATGATAAATAAGACATTTCCTTTCCACAGTTATAGAATATTTATAGTACATTATAAGAACAGAATTCTGGGGTACCTGGGTGGCTCAGTCGGTTAAGAGTCTGCCTTTGACTCAGGTCATGATCCAGGGGTCTTGGGGATTAAGCCCCGCATCGGGCTCCCTGCTCAGCAGAGAGCATGCTTCTCCCTCTCCCTCTGCTGCTCCCTCCTGCTTGTGCATGCATGTGTGTGCTCACTCTTTGTCAAATAAAATCTTAAAAAAAAAAAAAAATTTTGCAAAAAGTACCTGCAGGATAGGAAATCAACAAACGTTTTCCTGGACAAAGTCACATCTGAGCTGCCTATTCATTAAAGAACATGTTTCTAGTATTTTTAACCAGTTGTTTTGTGGTATGGAGAAGTGCTTTCCATTAATGCCTCACAAGTCTGCTGAGATGCAGAATCCTTGAGTCCTTGAGACAGCCAAATAGGGACTGGGATGCACAGGGCCCACCAAGCTAGTCATCTCCAGTTATAAGCAGCCTCCTCTTACCCCAGTGCTCCATGAAGTTGTT
The DNA here is from genome assembly GCF_002201575.2 of Neomonachus schauinslandi. NCBI lineage: Eukaryota > Metazoa > Chordata > Mammalia > Carnivora > Phocidae > Neomonachus > Neomonachus schauinslandi. The sequence continues at coordinate 71,433,956 of NC_058406.1, read as the reverse complement.
AACCATTTTCCACGTGTCATGATATGGAGACTATTGGGAAACAGTGGTGTAGAGAAATGCTATTATGTAAGGTAATGGAATCTCCACTTAAGAGTTTCCAAGGGATCACAGACTTACAAATAAAAGCTAAATCTAATAACCAAGTTTTAACTGGCCTTACTACTTTTTTAACTTTCTTAATTCTGGTAATATATATATATAACATAAACTTCACCATTTTAACTATCTTTAAGTGTACATGTATCTCCAGAACTTTTTCATCTTCCTAAACTGAAACTCCATTCTCAGTATACAGTAGCTCCTATCCTTCCTTCCCCCAGCCCCTGGCAACCACCATTCTACTTTCTGTCTCTCAACTTGACTGCTCTGAGTACCTCATAAAAGTGGAATCATACAGTATTTATCCTTTTGTAATTGCTTTATTTAACTTAGCCTACTGTCTGCAAGATTCATCCATGTTATAGCATGTGTCATAATTTTCTCTTTTTAAGACTATTTCATTATATGTATATATCACATTTTGTTTATCCATTTGTCAATAGACGTTTGGGTTGCTTCTAACTTCGGGCTGAAAAGTGGAATTGCTGAATCATATAATTCTATTTTTAATTTTTTAAGGAACCACCTTTTTATTTTCTGTGGTGGCTGTACCACTTTATATTACCAACAACAGTGCCCAGGGTTCTAATTTTTCCACATCTTCACCACCACTGGTTTTCTGTGTTGTTTTAATAATAGCCATCCTATCTAGTGTGAAATGGTAGCTCATTGTGGTTTTGATTTGCTTTTCCCTAATGATTAGTGATGTTGAACATCTTTTCATGACCTTATTGGTAATATGAGCTGATATTTTTAAAGATATTCTGGGGTCTTGTCTAACAAGATTAACTAAAAAAATTAGATCCCCCTAATATCAAATTTTAATGCTGCAGAGAATCTTTGGAGATCATCAGAGTTCTTAATCTGAAATCCATTAGTGGTTTTAGAGAGGCCATGAATAGCTCAAAGCAGAAGTTCATCAGATTCTCAAAAGTATGTGATCCTCAAAAATTTAAAAACTATTGATCTAGTTCAGAATCTCCAAAACGTTTAAAAAAAAATATATCATCTCTTGGGTATAGATGGAATTAAAGTAAATTTCTAATTTCTACTCTGTACTTTTTTATATTTTCCGAAGTATTTAAAATAATCATAGTGCATAGTGCATGGGATATTTATGCTATTTTAGAACTTAAAAAGTAAAATCCATCTTTAGCTCTTAGACCTACAATAAAAAAAAGTGTAAAAGCTAGCAAGAAATAAAATGGATATAGTAAGTTTTTATAATTGCCTGCCTTCTCTTAGAACCGTAGCATCCAGGGCGCCTGCGTGGCTCAGTTGGTTGGGCGACTGCCTTTGGCTCAGGTCCCGGGATCGAGTCCCACATCGGGCTCCCTGCTCAGCAGGGAGTCTGCTTCTCCCTCTGACCCTCCTCCCTCTCATGCTCTCTCTCATTCTCTCTCTCACAAATAAATAAAAAATCTTAAAGAACCGTAGCATCCCCATGTCACTATAAAAAGAATGGGCAGGCTCTACAGCTGAAAAAAAGTGATGTTTTTCCATTAAATCCATTTCATCTGAACTCATTGCAATAAAATTTTTGCATTAGAGTTTTTTTTATAACGAGCTTTTACTATAAATTGTGCAGGTTCTATATAGCTAGAAAAGCGGTATTTACCATTTAGTTCATTACAAGTGAATTTCATTAAGGGACAATATTTGCATTTAAATTCTCTCTAACGAGGGGTGCCTTGGTGGCTCAGTCAGTTAAGCGTCCATTGGTTTTGGCTCAGGTCGTGATGTCATGATCTCATGGTTTGTGAGATAGAGCCCCACCTTGGGCTTCCTCTGTCCCTCTCCCTACACACATGTGCAGGATCTCTCTCCCTCTCTCTCAAATAAATAAATCTTTAACAAAATTTCTTTCTAATGATATTTTACTAGTTTTTAATATCTTTACATATTATGTACTATAATTTTTAAAGGTGTTGAGGTTTTGTTTTGTTTAAAACATTGATTGCTTAATTTTAACCAACCAGAAAGAATATCCATGGCCATATCCATACATATTTATCTATGATGGATAGATGAATACAAACCTGTGTTCAATTTAGCATTCTAAAGAACTATAGGAAATCTTTAGAATTTTGTGAAGAACTTAGAAGGACATCTTACCTATTCAAATTCATTGTCCGTTCTCCACATCTCCTTCAAACTTTTTCCAAGTAGGGCTTAAATTCCTCAATCATTTAATATCCATGGGCCTCTATTTCCTCTTCTATCATACTGGAACTACATAGTTCTCTCCAGCTCTGAACATTTGATTCTCTTTATCTGTTTAATTGTAATATTTATTTTAACTGAAATAAGTACATTTTAAAAATTATAAGGGGGGTGCCTGGGTGGCAAAGTTAGTTAAGCTTCCAACTCTTGATTTTGGCTCAGGTCATGATCTCAGAGTCGTGGGATTGAACCTCACATCAGGCTCACAGTGTGGCGTCTGCTTGAAAGATTCTCTCTCTCTCTCTCTCTTTCCAAAATAAATAAAATCTTAAAATTATACCAGTTTTTTAAATTCTTGTTTTTCCTTTTGTAGCTTTATGCAGGTGCTATTCTTGAAGTTTGTGGATGAAAATTGGGGAGGTTCCCTCAAGTCCAAGGTACGTAAAATTATCTCCAGTAAATTCTCACTTTAAAATCAACATTTTACAAGAATACATTCATTAAATATTCCCAAGAATAAATTTTTTAGGATTATACTTTCTCAACAGTGTATGTATTTTTTCCACATTTTGTTTTCATGGAGGTAGAGTTTTATAGTAATTGTTGAATACAAGGTTACTTTAAGCATAATATATGATACAACACATGATGAAGTGGTTATTTTCTTAGGAGAGCCTTTTCCTAAGTGTAACTTTTACAGGAGGCTTTGTTTTACCAGATATGAATGTAATCCCTTTAAGTAACATACCATTCTAATACATCTTAACTGTAAACTGATTTATATAAAATGCTCATAAGGGACAGTTGCAGTAAGTGAGAATAGACCTGTACAAAGTGGAAAACTGTGAAGAAGAGAATTAATTACCATAGAGCTTGAGGCGCAGAGGAGAGGCAGTCATCCATGTGCAGGGTCCTCTCAGGGAATTTTAAGGATAAACATATGACAGGATAATTGTGAAAATGTATTCTTCTAGTTGACATCAAATTGTAATGGAGCTTTGCATCTCCAGAAAGACTTGGACTAAGACTTTTCTGTTCTGTCCTGGCATGTCATTTGAAATTCAGTTTTATAAAACTGAAATTGTATAAAGGTAATGAAGCTATTTTTTTTTATATAACGAATACATAAGTGCTCAGTTTATATACCTTCTTTTTATTTCTGCTGACTTTCTCATGGTTTCTCACCTTGTTTACTTAATGGCAAGAGAATTTTTTGGACTTAGTATCTTTTAAATTACCTGTATTCACACATGCCCTTTATTGCTGACCTAGAATTATTTATAATGATATATTGCTCTTTTTGGCACAGAGATGTAATAAAGTAATAGTTTGGCTTGGGGACATTTTATATGAGGCCCAAAGCAGATACACATCTAATTAAATACATTCTTTGTCAGAATAAACACATTCTAATATAGCACAGAATATATCTACTTCTGCTTAGGGGAAAAAAATTCCTCATGCTGATTTTTTTTTTTTTTGCCTTCAGCACACTCAGAATTGTACCACAGTTGGTTTTGGTTTTTATATCACTTCTCTAAATGATAGTTTGATCACCCTTATTCCTAGAAATTGCTTTTTAATTATATTATTCACATTTACTGACTTGTTTTATTAATAATCTTTTGTGACTTAGATTTTCATGAGTTTAAGAGTAACTTTGATACCACAATTAGCCTTATTTGTGATATCAGATTTTATTATGTCTTTGGTACTAATTTCTCCAGTTGGAAGTTCAGTCTTTAAAAGCTTGAGTGGAGTTTATCAGTCCTTGTAGTGGAACTTAATTCTATCTATTTCTTATATATAGTTAAATTATCATACTTTGGGTACATGTAGTCATACTGTCTTTTCCTTTTGAAAACAACTGGCTGGATTTTAATTCTATGTATAAATATTTTAACATACAAGTTTTTTTTAAATGAAAGTGATTTATTTCTGTAATGTGTAGCCATATTCAATATGATTATGTATAATGCCAATGTTTTCTGAGTCCATGAGGAGCTGGTATATTTTAAGTATAACCATTATTATATTCCCACTTTCAGACTCACTATCTTAAAGATATTCTGGAATAGGGCATAAAGGACAGTTTCACTTTTTACAGTAATTACACATACCAAGCTAATTTTCGTGTCATCTTTGCATTGTCTTTGTCATCAACATCCACTAGCCTCTGGGATTATCATAACTTTCATTATACTTTATCTTACAATAATTGTAATTTTTTTAATTCACTTAATTTAAAATACCCATGTCATAAAACAGAAAAGGAAATTAATGTTAAATAATTCCAGAAGAGAGAACTAAATTTTGAAACATTTTATTGAACTTAAACCACTCAGTGTGGGGGAAAAAAAAGTCCCAGATTATATTCCAAAGCCAATTCCAGGTCCAGCTCCTAAGATTCTTCTAATTTCCATGTTTTGGTTGTGTAAGTATGAATACTTCCTTGTAATCCTTAGTATTTTTAATATTGAAGTATAATTGACATACAGTGTTTCCCAGGTACAGCTTTGATAATTTTATATATTACACAGTGCTAACCACATTAAATGTCATCATCATCTGACACCATACAATGTTATTACAATATTATTGACTGTATTCTTTTTATCTCTGTGACTTACTACTTATTTTATAACTAGAAGCTGGTATCTCTTAACCCCCTTTAATCACCTAACCCCTCCGTCCACTTCCTCTGTGGCAACCACCAGTTCTCTGTATTTAAGAATCTGTTCGTTTTTTGGTTATTTATTTCACTTAGTTTTTAGATTCCACATATATGTGAAATGATACGGTATTTGTCTTTCTCTGTCTGGCTTATTCCACTTAACTTAATCCTTCTAGATCCATCCATGTTGTTGCAAATGGAAATATCTCATTCTTTTCTGTAGCTGAGTAATATTCCATTGTGTATTCCACACTTTTTTTTTTTCAATTAAAATATACCTGACACAAAATTTTACATTAGTTTTCAGGCATACAACATAGTAATTTAACAAGTCTGTACCTTATGCTATACTCACCATGGGTGAGTTGTCATACAATGCTATTACAATACCATTGACTACCTTCCCTATGACTTACTCAGTCTGTAACTGGAAGCCCATGTCTTCTACTCCCATTCATCCATTTTACCCATCTCCCCACCATACCTCTTCTGGCAACCATCAGTTCTCTGTATTTATTGTCTGTTTCTGCTTGAATTTATTCTTTTTTAGATTCCACTTATAAGTGAAATCATATAATTGTCTTCTCTGACTTATTTTACTTACAATACCCTTTAGGTCCATTCATGTTGTGCAAATGGCAATATCTCATCCATTTTTATGGCTGAGTAATATTTCATTGTGTGTGTGTGTATATATATACACACACACATACCACATCTTCTTTATCCATTCATTTATCAATGGACACTTGGGTTGCTTCCCTATCTTGGCTGTTGCAAATAATACTGCAGTAAACATAGGAATACATAGTTTTTAAATTAGTGTTTTTGTTTTCTTTGGGTAAATACCCAATAGTGGAATTAATTGGAATATATAGTATTTCTGTGGTGTTTTTTTTTTTTTGAGGAACCTCCATGCTGTTTTCACAATGGCTGCACTAGTTTACATTCTCACCAGCAGTGCATTAGAGTTCCTTTTTTTCCACATCCTCACCATCACTTTTTATTTCCTTTTGATTCTAACCATCCTGACAGGATAAGGTGATACGTCGTTGTGATTTTGATTTGCATTTCCCTGATGATTAGTGATGTTCATCATCATTTTATATGTCTGTTTGCCATCTGTCTTTTTGTAAAAATGTCTTTTTAGGCCCTCTGCCCAGTTTATAATTGGATTGTTTATTTGGTGTTGAGTTCTATATAAGTTCTTTATATATTTTAGATATTAACTCCTTATCAGATATATCATTTGCAAGTATTTTCTCCCATTCAGTAGGTTGCCATCTCATTTTGTTGATGGTTTTCTTTGCTGTGCATAAGTTTTTTGTTTTGGTATGGTCCCAATAGTTTATTTTTGCTTTTGTTTCCCTTACCTGAGGAGACACCTAGAAAAATATTGCTAAGGCTGATGTCAAACAGATTGCTGCCTGTGTGTTTTTCTAGGACTTTGATGATTTCAGGTATCCCATTTAGGTTTTGAATCATTTTGAGTTTATATTTCTATGTGGTGTAAGACAGTGGTCTAGTTTTATTCTTCTACATATAGCTGCCTAGTTTTACCAGTACTATTTGTTGAAGAGACTGTCTTTCTCCCTTGTATATTTTGCCTCCTTTGTTATAGATTAATTGACCATATAAGCATGGGGGTTTTTTCTTGACTTTCTATTCTGGTCTGTTGATCTGTGTGTCTATTTTTATGCCAGCACCATACTCTTGATTAGTACAGCTTATATTTTGAAATCTAGGATTTTGATACAGCCAGCTTTGTTCTCAAGAATGCTTTGGCTGTTCAGGGTCTTCTGTGGTTCCATACAAATTTTAGGATGATTTGTAGTTCAGTGAAAATGCTGTTGGTGTTTTGATAGGGATTTTGTCAACTCTGTAGATTGCTTTGAGTAGTATGGACATTTCACAATGTCCTTCACAAAGAACTTCACAAAGTTCTCCCAGTCCATTAGCATGGTATCTCTTTCCATTTTTTAATGTCATTTTTAATTTCTTTTTTTTTTTTTTAAGATTTTTTATTTATTTGCGAGAGAGAGAGTGAGAGACAGAAAGCATGAGAGGGAGGAGGGTCAGAGGGAGAAGCAGACTCCCTGCTGAGCAGGGAGCCCGATGTGGGACTCGATCCCGGGACTCCAGGATCATGACCTGAGCCGAAGGCAGTCGCTTAACCAACTGAGCCACCCAGGCGCCCTGTCATTTTTAATTTCTATCACAAATGTTTTATACTTTCTAGAGTGCAGGTCTTCCATGTCCTTTGTTAAGTTTATTCCTAAGTATTTCATTCTTTTTGGTACAGTGGTAAATGGGATTTTTTTCTTTATTTCTCTTTCTGCTACTAAATTGTTAATGTTTAAAACTATAACCAATTTCTGTATATTAATTGTATATCCTGAAATTTTACTGACCTCACTATCAATTCTAATAGTTTTTTGGTGGACTCTTCAGGTTTTTCTATATATAGTATGTCATCTGCATGTAGTGGCAGTTTTACTTTAACAATTTCTTTGCCTTTTATCTCTTGTTCTTATCTGATTGCTGCAACTAGGACCTCCAGTAGTATGTGGAATAAAAGTGGCAAGGCAGCAGTGGACATCCTTGTCTTGTTTTGGATCTTAGAGGAAAAGCTCTCAGTGTTTCACCATTGTGATGATGTTGGCTTTGGGTTGTTTTTTTTTTTAATACGGCCTTTATTATATTGAGGTATGTTCCCTCTAAACCCACTTTGTTGAGAGTTTTTATCGTGAATAATGGATTTTGTCAAAGGCTTTTTCTGTATCTGTTGCGATGATCATTTGGTTTTTATCCTTTCTCTCGGTGATGTAGTAGTGTATCAGTGACTGTTTTGTGAATATTGAACCTTCCTTGCATCCCTAGAAAAAACCCCACTTGACTGTGGTGAATGTTCCCTTTTAATGTATTGTTGGTTGACTGAATAATTTGTTGAGGATTTTTGCATCTATGTTAATCAGAGATATTGGCCTGTAATTTACTTTTTTGTGGTATCAAGGTAACACTGACCTAATGGAATGTATCTTCCTCTATATTTTGGAATAGTTTGACAATAGTTATGAAATCTTGAAATGTTCCATAGAATTCACCTGTGAAGCCATCTACTCCTTGAATCTTGTTTGTTGGAAGTTTTTTGATTACCAGTTCAATTCCTCTAAGAGTTAATTGGGCTGTTCAGGTTTTCTGTTTTCTTTCCTGATTCAGTTTTGAAAGATTGTATGTTTCTAGGTATTACCCATTTCTTCTAGGTTGTTCAGTTTGTTGGCATGTAATTTTTCATAGTCTTCTCTTAAAATCTTTTGTTTTTCTGTGGTGTCGGTTGTTATGTCTTTCATTTCTGATTTGGAGTCCTCTCTCGATGAGTATGGCTAAAGCTTTATCAATTTTGATTATCTTTTCAGAGATCCAACTCTTTTATGCTGTATTTTTAGTCTCTATTCCTGCTCTAAAAGTTTTTTTTTTCTTCTGCTAACCTTGGGTTTTGTTTGTTATTCTTGTCCTAGTTTAAGTGTAAGGTTGTTTGAGATTTTTCCTGTCTCATTTACAGGTCAGCCTGTATTGCTATAAATTTCCCTCTTAGAATTGCTTTTGCTGCAACCCATAGATTTTGAACCATTGGCATTTCCATTTTCATTTGTCTTCCTGTGTTTTTATTTCCTCTTTGAGTTCTTCGTTGACCCATTGGTTGTTTAGAAGTATGTCTTATAAGGCTGGTGTAGTGGTGATGAACTCCTTTAATTTTGTCTGGGAAGCTCTTTGTCTCTGCTTCAATTCTGGATGATAATCTTACCTGTAGAGTACCCTTGGTGGTAGGTTGTAGGGTTTGGGCGGGGCAGGAGGGGTTCATTTTCCTTTTCAGGACTTTGAATATATCATCCCACTGATTTCTGGCCTGCAGCATTTTGCTGAAAATTCAGCCAATAGCCTTATGGAGTTTCCCTTGTATATAACTTTTTTTTTTTTTTTAAGATTTTATTTATTTGCGAGAGAGACAATAAGAGAGAGACAGAGAGCATGAGAGGGAGGAGGGTCAGAGGGAGAAGCAGGCTCCCCACCGAGCAGGGAGCCCGATGCGGGACTCGATCCCGGGACTCCAGGATCATGACCTGAGCCGAAGGCAGTCGCTTAACCAACTGAGCCACCCAGGCGCCCGGCCCTTGTATATAACTTTTTGCTTCTCTTCTTGCTGCTTTAAAATTTTTCCCTGATCTTAAACTTGACATTTTAATTATTTTATGTAGTGGTGTGGCTCTCCTTAGGTTCATCTTGTTTTGAACTCTGCTTTCTGAACCTGCATGTCTGTTTCCTTCCCCAGGTTAGGGAAATTTTCAGCTATTATTTCTTCAGATAAGATTTCTGCCCCTTTTCTCTCTCCTTCTGGGACCCCTATAATACAAATGACGTTGTCAAAGAAATCCCTTAAACTCTACTCTTTTTTTTTTTTTTTTTTTTGAATTAAGTAGGCTCCATACCCAACATGGGGCTTGAACTCCTGATCCTGAGATCAAGAGTCACATGCTCCAGCAACTGAGCCATCCAGGCACCTCTTACTCATCTTTTTTTTTTTTTTTTTTTAAAGTATTATTTATTTAATTAATCTCTACATCCAGCATGGGGCTTGAACTCATGACCCCAAGATCAAGAGTCACACGCTCCAGACTGAGCCATCCCAGCACCCCTCTACTCACTTTTAAAATTCTTTTTTTCGTTTTGCTCTTCAGCTTGGTTGCATTCCATAGCCTGTCTTCAAGATCTATGATCCATTGTTCTGCATCTGCTAACCTACTGTTGATTCCCCCAGTGTATTTTTCATTTCAGTTATTATATTCTTCAACTCTGGTTCTTTTTTATATTTTCTCTTTGTTGAAGTTCTCACTTAGTTCTTCCACTCTTCTCTCCAGTCCAGTGAGCATCTTTATGATCATTACTTTTAAATTCTTTATCAGACCATTGCTTATCTATGTTTCATTTAGTTCTTTTCCTGAAGTTATGTCTTTTTCTTTCTTTGGTAGCATATTCTTCTGTCTCTCCAGTCTGCTTGTTTCTGTGACTTAGGCAGAATAGTTACTTCTCAACTTGGAGGAATGGTCTTGTGTATGGTTGTCCCCTGGGTGGACTGTGAAGCTGATCAAGTGCATGCTGGGGTGTCCTGGGGCTCTCCATCTAGAGGGCACCTGGCAAGGCAGCTTGATGCAAGGTGGGGCATGGGCCTGGGGGTCCTAGGGTACTCTCTGTAGGGGGCATTTTGGTAAAACATCCGTAGCTGAAGTGGGCATGGGCCAAGGTGGTCCTGGAGCTCTCTGTGCCCAGGGAGCCCTGAGAGGACAGCTAAAGCTGCAGTGGATGTGGGTTGTGGCTGTCGCAGGGCTCTCCAGGCAGAAAGCACCTTGTGGGATAGCTGAAGCTGAAGTGGGTAAGGTCAGGGTGTCCCAGAATGCTCAGTGCAGGGAGTATCCTGGCAGGGGACTAGAACTGGGCCAGCATGGGCTGGGCGTTCCCGGAGCTGAACCAGGTGACCCAGAAGGTCCCAGTACTCTCTGTGCCAGGGGTGTCCTAGGAAGCATTTAGGAGCCAGGGAGGTGTGGGCCTGGAGTGTTAGGGAGTGCTTTGTGTTTGTGTCACATTGGCACGGCTGCTGGCTCTACAGTGAGCACTGACCAGGGGTGTCCTGGTGTGCGCTGTGCTGGAGCTGCTTGGTGGGGTGGTTGGGGTTGATGTGGGCGAGGCAACCAGGACTCACTGAGGCAACAGGCTGGTTAGGGTACCTGGACCCTCCTCCCATCCAAGTTATCAGGGTAGAGGGAGAACATAAACCATGGCACTCACCAGCCCCTCCAACCTAGAGAGTGCCAGCAGCTCTCCCCCCATTTGGCAGAGTTCTAGTGCTGGATCTTTAAATTCTACTTGAACTTTTTTTTTTTTTTTTTTAAGATTCCATTCATTCATTTGACAGAGAGAGAAAGCACAAGTAGACAGAGTGGCAGGCAGAGGGAGAGGGAGAAGAAGGCTCCCCGCTGAGCGGGGAGCCGGACGCGGAGCTCGATCCCAGGACCCTGGGATCGTGACCTGAGCCGAAGGCAGCCGCTTAACTGACTAGCCACCCAGGCGCCCCTCTACTTGAATTTTTAAACACCTTTCCCCTCATTCCCCTCCCCACCCCTACCCCGTGCCCCAGGATGTCAGGCTGGTGTGGGCTGGGGGCCCTGTTCTTGATTGCACTGTCACAATAGAGAGGGAATGTAAACTATGGTACTCACCTGCTCTTTTGACCCAGAGAGAGTTCCAGCAGCTTTCTCACTATTTGGCAAGGTTCTGGGGCTATCCTTTCTGTTCTAGTTGCTCTTTTAAATCTCAGCTTTTTTTCCTGTGCCCCAGGACATCCACGGCTACAGTGGGCTAGGGGCCAGTGCCGTAGACTATGCCACAGGACAGATGAATCTGCTCACCCTCAGTACTATCCCTCCCCACTGCCGTTCCCACCCTCTCTCCTGCCGTTCTCTCTGTGCTCTCTATCTTTTGTTGTACAGAAACTTTCAGTCGGCCCTAAGTTCCTCAGGAGGACTTGCTCTTATAAATAGGTGTAAGTTTGATGTGTCCGTGGAGAAGGTGAGTTCAGGGTCTTCCTGAGTTGCCATCTTGGACCAGAACCTTCCTATACCACATATACTTGATCCATTCATCTATCAGTGGACACTTGGGTGGCTTCCACATCTAGGCTTTTGTAAGTAATGCTGCAGTAATAGGGGGTGCGTGTATCTTTTCAAGTTTGTGTTTTCGTTTCTTTGAATAACCCTGTAGTGGAATAAGTGGATCATATGGTTTTTCTATTTAATTTTTTTGAGGAACCTCCATACTGTTTTCCCATCAGCAGTGCATGAGGGTTCCCTTTTCTTCACATCATAGCCAACACTTGTTATTTTTTGTCTTTTTCATATTAGCCATTCTGATTGGTGTGAAGTGATCTCATTGGGATTTGATTTGCATTAACCTGGTGATCAGTGATAACATCTTTTCATGTATCTGTTTGCCACACGTATGTCTTCTTTGGAAAAATGTCTATTTAGGTCCTTTGCGCAGTTTTTAATCAGATTGTTTGGTTTTTGGTGTTGAGTTGTATATTCTCACACGTGTCATTTGCATATCCTCTTCTGTTCACTAGGTTGCCTTTTGGTTTGTTGATGGTTTTCTGTGCTGTGCAGAGGCTTTTTGTTTTTGGTGTAGTCCCAACAGTTTTTGTTTCCTTTACCTGAGGAGACATTTCCATAAATATGTTGCTAAGGCCAGTATCCAAGAGATTATAGCCATTGTTTTCTTTTAGGAGTTTAATGATTTTGGGTCTCACATTTAGGTCCTTAATCCATTTTGAGTTTATTTTTGTGAATGGTTTAAGAAACTGGTCCAGTTTAATTCTTTTGCATATACCTGTCCAGTTTTCCCAACACCATTAATGAAGTTACTTTTTCCCATTGTATATTGTGTTATAGATTAATTGACCATTTAAGCATGGGTTTATTTCTGGGCTCTGTCCTATTCCATGATCTATGTGTCTGTTTTTGTGCTAGTACCCTACTGTTTTGATTACTGAAGCTTTAGTAGTATATCTTGAAATCTGGAATTGTATTATCTCCAGCTTTGCTTTTCTTTCTGAAGATTGCTTTGGCTATTGAAGGTCTTTTACATTTCCATAAAAATTTTAGGATTATCTGTTCTAGTTCGGTGAAAAATGCTATTTGATAGGGATTTCATCGAATCTGTAGATTGTTTTGGGTAGTATGGACATTTTTAATAGTAGTAATTCCTCCAGGGCACCTGGGTTGCCCAGTCGGTTAAGCATCTGCCTTCGGCTCAGGTCATGATCCCAGGGTCCTGGGATCCAGCCTGGCATCGGGCTCCCTGCTCTGCAGAGAGTCTGCTTCTCCCTCTGCCCCTCCCCCCACTCATGTTTTCTCTCTCCCCCCCCTCAAATAAAACCTTAAAAAAATATATATAGTAATTCCTCCAGTTCATGAGCACAGAATATCTTTCCATTTGTTTTTGTCATGTTCAGTTTCTTTCATCAGTGTCCTGTAGTTTTCAGAATATTGGTGTTTGACTTCCATGGTTTAATTATTCCTAGGTATTTTATTCTTTTTGGTGCAGTTTAAATGGGATTGTTCTCTTAATTTCTCTCTCTGCTACTTCATTATTAGTATATAGAAATAAAGCCAGTTTCTGTGTATTAATTTTGTATCCTGAAACTTTGCTGAATGTATCTGTTCTAATCGGGTTTGGTGGTCTTTAGTGTTTTCTATATAAAGTATCTTGTCATCTGCAAATAATAACAGTTTTACTTCTTTACAAATTTGGTTGCCTTTCTTTTTCTTCTCTGCTGCAGCTAGGACTTCCAGTACTATGTTGAGTAAAAGTGGTAAGTGTGGAATCCTTTCTCGTTCCTGATCTTAGAGGAAAAGCTTTGAGTGTTTCACCATTGAATGTGATGTTAGCTTTGGCTTTTTCATATATGGCCTTTATTATGTTGAGGTATATTCCCTCCTAACCCACCTCATTTTGAGTTTGTATCATAAGCAGAGGTAGAATTTTGTCAGATGCCCTTTTCTGCATCCATTGAGATGATCACATGGTTTGTATCTTTCCTCTTATTAATGTATGTCACATTGGCGAATATTGAACCACTCTTGCATCCTTGGAACAAATCCCACTTGATCATGGTGAGGGATCCTTTCAAAGTCTTGTTGCATGTGGTTTGCAAATATTTTGTTGAGGATATTTGTGTCTGTGTTCAGCAGGGATACGGGCCTGTAGTTTTCTTTTTTCATGTGAGGGTAATGCTGGCCTCATAGAGTGTATTTGGAAGCTTTCCTTTCTCTCCTCTTCTATTTTTTGGAATAGTTTGAGGATAAGTATTAAATCTTCCTTACATGTTTGATAGAATTCACCCGTGAATTCATCTGGTCCTGGACTTTATTTTGTTTGTTGGGTGTTTTTAAATTATTGATTCAGTCTCATTACACATGATTGGTCTGTTCAAATATTCTATTTCTGATTCTGTTTTGGAAGATTGTATGTTGCTGGGAAGTTACTCATTTTTCATAATATTTTCTTACAATTCATTGTATTCTGTAGTGTCAGTTATTTCTCCTTTATTTCTAATTTTGAGTCTTTTTTTTTTTAAGATTTTATTTATTTATTTGACAGGGAGAGGGAGAGCACAAACAGGGGGAGTGGCAGGCAGAGGGAGAAGCAGGCTCCCCACAGAGGGAGCCTGATGTGGGGCTCTATCCCGGGACCCAGGGATCATGACCTGAGCCGAAGGCAGACGCTTAACTGACTGAGCCACCCAGGTGCCCCGAGTCCTCTTTTTCTTGATGAGTCTAGCTAAAGGCTTTTGAATTTTATTTATCTTTTCAGAGAACCAGCTCTTGGTTTCATTGAACTTTTCTATTGTTTTTTTAGTTGCCATTTCATTTATTTCCGCTCTAATCTTTATTAATTTCCCTCCTTTCCACTGGCTTTGTTTGTTCTTTTTCTAGTTCCTTTAGGTGTGAGGTTAGGTTTTCTGAGGTTTTTCTTGTTTCTTGAGGTAGGCCTGTATCTCAATAAATTTCCCTCTTAAAACTGCTTTTGCTGCGTCCCAAAGATTTTGGACCATTATGTTTTCATTTTTATTTCTCTCCATGTATTTTTTTATTTTCTTTTTGATTTTTTTGTTGACCCATCGGTGTTTAGTAGCGTCTTTTTTTTAAGCTTCATGTGTTTTTGCTTTTTCACGTTTTTTTTCTCGTAATTTATTTGTTTCATACCTTTATGGTCGGAAAAGATATATGATATGATTTCAGACTTCTAAAATTATTTGGACTTCTTTGTGGCCTGAGATAGGAGCTGCCCTGGAGAATGTACCATGTGCACTTGAATGTATATTCAGTAGTTTTTGGATGGAATATCCTGTGTATATCTGTTCTATCTGGTCTAATGTGTCATTCAAAGCCACTTTTTCCTTGTTGATTTTCTGTTCACAATATCTATCCATTGATGTAAGTGGGGTGTTTAAGTCACCTACTATTATATTAGTGCTAATTTCTTACTTTATGCCTTTTATAATTGCTTTATGTATTTATGTGATACTATTTTGGGTGCAGAGATATTTATAATTAAGTCCTCTTGTTGAAGTGATCACTTTATCATTCTGTAATGCCCTTCTTTATCTCTTGCTACAGTCTTTGTAAAAGTATTCCTACCTTTTTCTCTCTCTCTTCCATTTGCATGGAATAGCTTTACCCATACCTTCACTTTTCACTCCTTATGTGTCTTTAAGTCTGAAGCAAGTCTCTTGTAAACAAGATATAGATGGGTCTTTTTTGTTGTTGTTTACCCATTCAGTCACCCTGTGTCTTTTGATTGGAGCATTTAGTCTATTTACTTGTTCTTTGTGAGAGAGAGAGAACGCAGGTGCACGCACAGGCAGGGAGGGGCAGAGGGAGAGACAGAATCTTAAGCAGGGCTTGATCTCAGGACCCTGAGATCATGACCCGAGCCGAAATCAAGAGTCAGGCACTTGGGCGCCTGGGTGGCTCAGTTGGTTGAGCGACTGCCTTCGGCTCAGGTCATGATCCTGGAGTCCTGAGTTCCGCGTCAGTTCCCCACTCAGCGGGGAGTCAGCTTTTCCCTCTGACCCTCCTCCGTCTCATGCTCTCTATCATTCTCTCTCTCTCAATAAATAAGAATCCTTAAAAAGAAAAAAAATAATAAAATTTATTAAGAGTCAGGCACTTAACCCACTTAGCCATATTCCATTTACATTTAAATTAAGTATTCATGGATGTGTCCTTATTGTCCTTTTGTTAATTGCTTTGTGGTTGTTTTTGTAGTTCTCTGTCTTCTCTCATTCTCTTTTGGTTTGATGGCTTTAACATTATGCTTGGATTCCTTTTATTTTTTGTGTATATCACAGATTTATTTTTGGTTATCATTGGGTTCA
The DNA here is from genome assembly GCF_002201575.2 of Neomonachus schauinslandi. Classification (NCBI taxonomy): domain Eukaryota; kingdom Metazoa; phylum Chordata; class Mammalia; order Carnivora; family Phocidae; genus Neomonachus; species Neomonachus schauinslandi. The sequence continues at coordinate 71,418,030 of NC_058406.1, read as the reverse complement.
TATATAACATTCTTTGTGTATAGCAGTCTATATAAAGTTGATGACCACTTACATTTTATGTATGATTTCGTATTTTACATCTTTTTGTGTATCCCTTGACTAATTTTTTAGATGCAATTGATTTTACTACTTTTGTGTTTTAATCTCCACATTGGCTTAATCTACTCCTTTTACTATGTTTGCTTTTTACCTTTGAAATTTTTTCTTTTTCCTAATTTTCTTCTCATTATGGCCTTTTCTTTCTACTTAAGAATTCCCTTTATCATTTCTTGTAAGCCTAGTTAAGTAGTGATGAACTGCTTTAACTTCTGTTTGGGAAACTTTTTTTTCTCCTTCTATTCTTAATGATAACCTCACTGAGTATTCTTGAAGGTTTTTTTCCTTTCAGCACTTTGAATTTATCATGCCACTCCCTTCTGGCCTCAGTTTCTGGTGAAAAATGGGGTTTCCCTGATTGTAACTGTTTTCTCTTGCTTTGCTTTTAAGGTTCTCTCTTTGTCTTTAATCTTCGATATTTTAATTATTACGTGTCTTGGAGTGGACCTCTTTTGGTTTGTCTTGTTAGGGGTTCTCCATGCTTCCTGGACCTGAATGTTTCCTTTCCCATGTTAGGGAAGTTTTCAACTATTTTTTTAAGTAAGTTTTCTGACCCCTTGTTTTTCTCTTCTCCTTCTGGTATCCCTATAATGTGAATATGTTACACTGGATGATGTTGCATATTTCCCATAACCTATTCTCATTTTTTATTCTCTTTGATATTTGGCTTGGTTAATTTCCATTACCTTGTCTTCTAGATTGCTGATCCATTCTTCTGCGTTCCGTCATCTGTTGATTCCTTCTAGTGTATTTTTCATTTTAGTTATTGAATTTTTCAACTCTGGTTCTTTTTTATATTTTCTGTGTCTTTGAAGTTGTAACTGTGTTTATCTACTCTTCTCAAGTCCACTGAGTATGACTATCACTTTAAAGTTTCATCAGGCATATTGCTTATCTGTTTCATTTAGCTCTTTTACTGTGATTTCTGTCATGTTCATTCATTTGGGACATATGCCTCAGTCTTCTTACCTTGTCTTACTCTGTGTTTGTGTGTATTAGGTCAACTACAGCTTTTGGTCTTGAAATTAGTTACCTTGTGGGACACCTGGGTGGCTCAGTCAGTTAAGCATCTGCCTTCGGCTCAGGTCATGATCCCAGGGTCCTGGGATCGAGTCCCACATCGGGCTCTCTGCTCAGCGGGGGAGCCTGCTTCTCCTTCCGCCCTGTTTGTGCTTGCTTGCATGCGCTCTCGCTCTCTCTCACACACAAATAAATAAAATCTTTAAAAGAAAAGAAAGAAAGTAGTTACCTTGTAAGGAAATGGTCTTGTGGCGCCCTAGAACACAATCCATTCTTTTCACCAGAACTCAGCGCTCCAGGGGTATCCCCTCTGTGGGCTGCATGTGTCGTCCTATTATGGTTGAGCTACCCACTGAAGGCAGTCACCCTCTTTGCCTACTGCGGGCACACTGGGCAGAGTTTGCTCCCTGTGCTGTTGAGGCCCACCTGTGGCTGATGTGGGGTCATTGGAGGGTGGAGCCAGCAGTCATCCTAGTTGTCCACAGTTAGCCTCTCTGCCACAGCTGCAAGCACACAGAAGAGCAGGGCTTTCTCCCTGTTCAACCAGCTAAGGGGCTCAGCTTCATGAACTGCAGCCATGCTGGGGTGAGGGGCTCGCTCTCCCTCTCCCCAGGCCAGGAGTCACTTTGAGTGGCCCTGTGGACCTAATGTTTTATCATTTGTAGTAGCATGAAAAGTAATAATGACAGTTCCTTCTTAAGCATGAGTCTTACAATGTTAAGCATATGTGTGTGTCTCAAAAAATTTTTTTTCCCTAATTATGTAGGTCTTGGCAAACTTTCTGTGAAAGGCTAAATAAAATTTTTCAGCTTGATAGGCAACAAAGGTCTATGCTAGAACTATTGAACTCTACTTCTGTAGTATAGAAGCAGCCATAGACAATATTTAAGTACGTGTGGCTTTGTTCCAGTAAACTATACTTACTAAAGCAGCAGCCTAGACTATGGACCTCAGACTATAGTTTGCCAATTCCTTATTAAAATCATATACCTTTGAAGGCAAAAAAAAAAAAAAAAAAAGTGTTTTTGGGTTTTTTTTGGGTTTTTTGCCAGGCCCAACTCTGCTTAGCTTCTGAGGTCAGACGAGATCAGGCACGTTGATGATTTCACTTCTACGAACTTCTCATGCCAGTAGTAATGCCTAGGATTATGAGGCTACATTAGAGTTTTACTAGAAGTAGTATCATTCATTAGTATTCACTTCATCAGTTTTTCTCATTTATAAAATGGGTAATAGATGGTTTAAAATCAGTAAAAACACACCTTATAAGATTGTTTTGAGAATTAAATAACACCTACATCACTTAGTATGTTTACTCTGTATTTGGCACCACCAAATACAGAGTACAGTTTACTCTGTATTTGGCACCACCAAATACAGAGTACAGTTTACTCTGTATTTGGCACCACCAAATACAGAGTACAGTTTACTCTGTATTTGGCACCACCAAATACAGAGTAAACCATTCACTAATTCTGTGAATACTTACTGAGTTCTTTACTGTGTGTCAAGCACTATTTCAGTACCAAGGATATTAAATGGTGGGTATTGTTTTTGTAACATACTCTCTTTAGGTAATAAATTTCCATTAGTAACCATCAGGCATTTCTGTACTCCTTTATTTGCCGTCTTTAAAAAATAAAAACAGCTCAAATCAGTATATCAGTTATAGCTGTAGCAGAATTTTGTTTATTTGCTGCCAGCCATTCTTCTACCTATGACATTCTGGCTTCTGTTTCTACCATTTTACCTCCTGATGTTTAAATCTTACTCGACTCTAGTATTTGAAACTCTTCCCTTCACTTCTGTGAATTTGTTAACTCCTAGTTTTTCCTACAAGTAACAAGCTTTCCATTTTCCTTTCCTGGCATCTCATCTACCACCCACCTTTCAAATGTTAGTTATAGTCAGGGTCTATCTATATTTTCCTTCCTTTCTTACTCTCTTGAATGTCCCACTCCCTCAGTACCAATTTAGTTACCTGATGACTCCTAATCTGTATCTTTAGGTCACATCTCTCTGTTAGAAATCACATTTCTGACTGCAAGTGGACATTTTCGTTTGTATAATCTCGTAGATACCTTAAGCCTATGAATCATCTGAAAATCTTGATAAATATAGAGTAAATTCTGTAAATTTGGGGTGGATCCTGAGATTCTGCATTTCTAGTAATCCTCCAGGCTGTGGCCCACATTTTTGGTAGAGAGGCCTTAAACCCAGCATATCCAAAAACTGAATTGCTGGGTTTCTCTTAGAAAAGTATACCATCTTCTTTCCTGTTTCCACAAATGGCAGTATCACCAAGCAAAAGCATAAAACACAGGAATCATGACTAACCTTTATTTCACTTTATACTCAGTCACCAAATGGTATCTCTTCCCCTCCTTAAGAACTTTCAAATCTTACTTCCTTGGCCTTCTCTGTGATTTAAATTAAGCCTTTGTCATCTTTCTCTAGAAGGATTAGTTACTTGTTATCTGGTCTAGGTATCTATGTTCCCTTTTCTTTGTTTTGTTGTGTCCTCTACACAACTACCAAAAAGACCTTTTCCGGTAGACATATTTGATTTCTGTGGCCCTCTATAGTTCCCCATTACAGAATAAATGTCAAACTCAATAGCTTCACAGTACAAGACCCATCACAACATGCTTTTCTTTTTTTTTTTTTTTTTTTTTAAGATTTTATTTATTTATTTGAGACAGAGAGAATGAGAGTGAGCATGAGAGGGAGGAGGGTCAGAGGGAGAAGCAGACTCCCTGCCGAGCAGGGAGCCCGATGCGGGACTCGATCCCGGGACTCCAGGATCATGACCTGAGCCGAAGGCAGTTGCTTAACCAACTGAGCCACCCAGGCGCCCATACAACATGCTTTTCTTGATTGTCATTCACACCTCTAGTTCACGTGCATAACTATCTGCATTTCTCTGAACTCTGACCTCTAAGACTTTGCATACACCGCATGTTCCTCCTGACTTATGCCCCTTCCAGTTCTTGTAGCAAAGTGCTGTTCATTCAAAATTTAGTCCAAACGTTCTTTTTTGTGGCCTTTAGACAGAATTTTTCACTTTATCCTTTATATTGCACAGTTGCCACATAATATTATAATATATACATAATATTATAATGTACTTATTTGCTTTATTGGTCTTTTGCCTCTACCGAACTAGGAACTCTTAAAGCCCAGAATTTTTTTTTGTCATTAATTTACCCAGAATCTATCTAACACTACTCATCATATTAAGAGGAATTCAAATATTTATTGAATGGAATTACAAAATGTATCTAATTCAAGGGTGCCCCCACTTTTGACAAATGGGAATCGGGTGAAAAGCCTGTGTTTGTGTTGGTTAATATATCCCTGATGGATTTATAGTCTTCAAACATTCTTTATCTTTCCACACTAAGAAGTCATATTTTTAGTTTGTCTTGTCTTCATTGTCGTACCTCCAGTCTCCTCAGATTCTTTCAGTTATTTAAGTTGCTCTTTTCTGAATGTTTTTTCAAGTGCTTTTAAATGGTCTTGTTGGGAAGACCCACGTGACTCATAATTCTACACTCCAGATGGTTTGTATACAATAGTAAATTTTCTTATTTTAGAGATACTCTTTTAGGTACCCAGAAGCTTGCTGGAGCACAGTTGAGAATTCAGTTCTGTTGTTTGTTGTTGTTGGCCGTTCTCATTGTATTGTTTCTGGGTGTGATATACGACATTTTTATTTAGAATATATTCTGATTCAAATGTTTATTTTTATCAACAGGAAAACATCTGTCATTCCTTATAATTTTATGTGATAGTTCACAAGTCTTAACCATACTTTCTATAAGCCCTTACAATCAAATTAAATCTTAAAACCAGTAAAGTACATTGTATGACTAATTGTGATGTGATCAAGGGTATATCATTACATCTAGCCAAGTATATTGTCTTTTTCATTTATATTTTCACTTATTTTGAAAATAAATTAATTCAAACGTTTTCCTTTAACCTCAGGACATACCCTTCCTGTTATCTCATCATCCCCAATTTTACCCTCTCTTTGGAACTAGGAGGATAGATTGTTTTGAATATTGTTTATTACCTCTGAAGAGTCTGAATTAGAAGAAGAGTCCTACTAGTTTCTAAGTACTACATATAGCAAAATCAAGCTCCTCTCCAAGGGAGCTGTGCAAATGCCCTGCTGATAGAATCCAGAGTGAAAAGCTGAAACATTTCATCTGTTTTCTAATCACTTCTGTATATTTGATCACTTTAAAGTACTATTCACAAAACTGCCTTCATAACTGACAAATAAGTTGGCATAAGAACATTTTCTAGAAACGGAATGACTGGATTTTTTTTTTTTTTTTTTTTTTTTAGATTTTATTTACTTGTCAGAGCACAAGCAGGGAGAGTGGCAGGCAGAAGGAGAGGAGGGCTCCCCACTGAACAAGGAGCCCGATGCAGGGCTCGATCCCAGGACCCTGGGATCATGACCTGAGCCGAAGGCAGACGCTTAACTGACTGAGCCACCCAGGAGTCCCAGTGACTGGATTTCTTTAGGAATAATCAAACTGATGTTATTGAGCTATTTTTAAAACAGCAGAAAGTAAACTAGAAAAGAAGTTACTAGGAGTCTTTTTGCAAGTTTTATACTCTCATAGAGCCTATCCCAGTGCCATGTGTACATAACAGCACCCAAGTATCTGTTGGAAGATTAATTCACGGCTTGTAAAATGTGATTTGCTACTACAGGGTATTTAACAGATATTCCCCTCATTCAAGATTAGGGGGCTTTGTAGATCTATGGTTAAAAAGCAAAGAACTGATGAAAATAGTCATTAGTGACTCATATTAAGTTTATTCATTTCAGCCTATTAAAAATCTATTGAATGAAAATTATTAAATGTGCTAGGCTCTATTAAGGGATACAAAAAATATGTAAGAACAGTCCTTTTCCCCTAGAGTAGTTTCTTATGCATTAGACAACACACTTAGTGTTAACCGGTGTTTTGCACAAGTATACATATAGCATTTGCCAAAGGGATGGTATAAAATGCAACAGGTATCATGAGATCTTTTTTGCTTGGGGATTCAAGAGTCTGCAGAGTATTGGGATAAATCCTAAAGGATGGAGTTAATAAGAAATTCTAATAAAGGGCGCCTGGGTGGCTCAGTTGGTTGAGCGACTGCCTTCAGCTCAGGTCATGATCCTGGAGTCCCGGGATCGAGTCCCACATCGGGCTCCCTGCTCAGCGGGGAGTCTGCTTCTCCCTCTGACCCTCCCCCCTCTCATGTGCTCTCTCTCTCATTCTGTCTCTCAAATAAATAAATAAAATTTAAAAAAAAAAAAAGAAATTCTAATAAAAAGACTTAACAATCAGCTTTATTTTGAACTGAATTCTGTAGGGGAATTATAGATAGGATATCTGAGTCTCTTCCCACAAGTTCTTAATCTTAAAAAGAAAAACTATATACTTGCATTTAGGACAATAAAACAAAGAGTAATAGTAAATAAGGACCTTTATAATAAAACATGTCTATAATTCCAGTGCTAGTTAATTGTAAGTTTAAGAAATAAGTTCTCAGAAGCATGTATGTCACCATAAAATCTAAGAACTATCAAGTATTTATATGAAATATCTACTTGTATTTTAGAAAAATGTGTTCTAAATTTAACTTAAACAGTTTTATATGATGATTGCTAAAAAATTGGTAGAGTGTAGATCAATAGTCCAAAAAAGGGAAAACGTTCATTTAAAACTTCCCCAAGGGGCACCTGGGTGGCTCAGTCGGTTAAACATCTACCTTCAGCTCGAGTCATAATCCCAGAGTCCTAGGATCAAGCCCCACATCGGGCTTCCCTGCTCAGCAGAGAGACGCTTCTCCCTCTCCCTCTGCTTGTGCTCGTTCTCCCTCTCTCTCATTCTGTCAAATAAATAAAATCTTAAAAAAAAAATATTTTTTAATGTAAAACTTCCCAAACCCCGTGCTCCACATATAACCCCCTATTAAAATAATAGTTAACATTTTTTAAAGGTTATGTGTATTGTACCAGGTATTTTATATTTTCTAGCTTAATTTTTTTAAGATATTTGAATAAATATATTGAAATATTTTTTTGTAACAACCAGAGGAAACAAACTGATCTCAAACTTGCTTTTTATTTATTTATTTATTTTTAAAGATTTATTTATTTGACAGAGACACAGCGAGAGAGGAAACACAAGCAGGGGGAGTGGGAGAGGGAGAAGCAGGCTTCCCGCGGGGCAGGGAGCCCGATGCGGGGCTCAATCCCAGGACCCTGGGATCATGACCTGAGCCAGAGGCAGACGCTTAACGACTGAGCCACCCAGGCGCCCCTCAAACTTGCTTTTTATATATGAGTTTGCTTCTATGTCAGTAAATAGATTAGTTTTTAATGATTGAATGCATTTTGTGGTATGGTCCACATTAATTTATTTAACCTGTAGCTTCTTACACATTTAGATTTTTCCAAATTTCTAGATGTGGTTAGCAGGATCTTATATATTATGTATCTTTGCATTATATTGTACACTTATTTCCTCAGAATAAAGAAATACCGAGCAGGGGACTTTCAGATTTGAAGAATATGTACATTTTAAGACTGTTCATTTTGCTAAATACCTCTCTGGAAATACGTGTCTATTTATATTTCTCCCGCAAGTAACTCCCAGGAAAATCCCTCTCCTCACCCCCTCTCTAACCTTAAATATTCCTTTTAACTTTTCGCACTCTGAGTGAGAGTATCTCATTGTTTTGACATTGGATTTTTAGTGAGGATGAACATTTATTTCAAATGTTTATTGACCATTTGTATATTTGTACATTACATGCTCCTCTCTTTAGTCCATTTGTGCACCTATTATGTATTTAATAATTTATGAGAACTTTTATACATTGTTAGAGATTTTTACTTTTAATTTTGTTTCTAGTGGTGGTTAACTGTCCTGAAGTTTTCATTTTTGTATAGGCATATCCATAAAAGCATTTCCTCTATGGTCATAGTTAGGAAGAAGAATTTTATATTCCATATTGAAGTTGTGTATGTTAACTTCTCTGTAATACTTACGACAGCTGAAATTATTAGTGTGACTACTGGTTTAGCATCTTTCTTCCTCACCGGACTGTAAGCTCCGTAAGAGCAGGAATCATGTTTTATCTCTGTCGTCTGGCGTACAGTTAGGTCTGCAATAAATATTTGTTGAATGAATTGAAAATCTTAATCCATCAGGAATTCATTTAGATACAAGATAGAAAAACAGGTACCTAGATCCTATTTTTCCCTAATAGTTTGACAGATTTTCTCCAGTGTGTTAAATAATTCACACATACACCCCCAGACACAAACACAATCATTTTCTCCTTCCCTCTCTGATTTGATAGTTTTACCATATTAAACAATGCATGCAGATATTTTATCATCTCTAGATCTCCTAATCTGTTTTATCTATTCTGGTATGACATTGTCTATTAACAATGGAACAAATTCCCCTCCAGTATTTCACTTTTTCTAAACTACCCAGACTTCTTACACATTTACTCTTATCACAGAGCTTTACTACCAAGCCCTCAGAATCCCATTAGAATTTGGGATTTTGATTAAGTTTGAAACAATTAACATCTTAAAATATTTATTCTTACTGAATAGTATGATATGCCTTTTCCATTTATTTATATGTTTGAATTTCCTTAGTTTTTTTATGTAGGATCTAATGTTTTATTGAGTGTATTTGTACTTTTTGTATTAATCTTTGTAGCTAGCTTGAGTTTCAGAGTGAATAATTGGAATCTTTTTTCTTAAGCTTTTGTCAGGAGTGATAAACCCAAACTATTCAGAGGACTACAAATCAAGGTAAGAGGATTTTAATGGAATTCCTTTTTTCCAGTATTTTTTTAATACCTTAGAGTAATTTTAGGTATACAGAAAAATTGATCCAAAAGTACGCTGTTCCCATATATACCCCCTCCTTGTATCCTCTCACCAGTTTCCCTTAACATCTTGCATTTATGTGGTACAATTGATGAACCAGTACTGATACGTTATTAACTAAATTCCATAGCTTGCGTGAGGATTTTTTCTGTATTGCATAGTTCTAGTTTTGCCAAATGTATATAATACCATGTATACACCATTACAGTATCTTACAGAATAGTTTCATTGCCCTAAAAATATCCGGTGCTCTACCTCTTCATACCTCTTCCTGCCTCACCCCCTCCCGCAAACCCCTGGCAACCACTGATCTATCTGTAGTTTACCTTTTGCAGAAGGTCATATGGTTGAAATCATACAGTATGTAGCCTTTTCAGTTGGCTTCTTGGACTTAGCAATATGCACTTAAGGTTCTTTCCATATCTTCCTTATAGCTAGGTAGCTCATTTCTTGTTAACACTAAATAATATGAACATTCTGTTGTACCATAGTTTTTATGTTCACTTATGGAAGGACATCTTGGTCGCTTCCAATTTTTGGCAATTACGAGTAAAGCTGCCATACACATTTTTGTGTAGACATAAGTTTTCAACTTATTACCTAGGAGCACAATTGCTAGATCATATAGTAAGATTGTTTAGCTTTGTAAGAAATTCCCAACCTATCTTCTAAATTGGCTGTGTTATGTTGCATTCCTACTAGTTATGAGAGTTTCTGTGGTTCCCCATCTTCACTAGCATTAAGTATTGTCAGTGCTTGGCATTTTAGCCATTTAATAAGTACATGATATTATCTCATCGTTTTATTTTGCAGTTCCCTAATTGAGCATCTTTTCATAAGCCTATTTGCTGTCTGTAGGTCTTTTGGGTATCTGTTCAGATCTTTAGCCCACTTTTTAAATTTTTAATTGTGATAAATACATAATATTAAATTTACCATCTTAACTATTTTTAAACATACAGTTCAGCGGTGTTATATATATTCACTGTTGGGGGCGCCTGGGTGGCTCAGTTGGTTAAGTGTCTGCCTTCGGCTCAGGTCATGATCCTGGAATCCTGGGATCAAGCCCCGCATCGGGCTCCCTGTTTGGCGGGGAGCCTGCTTCTCCCTCTCCCACTCCCACTCCCCCTGCTTGTGTTCCCTCTCTTGCTGTCTCTCGTTCTGTCAAATAAATAAATAAAATCTTTAAAAATATATATATACACATATATATGTGTATATGTATATGTGTGTGTGTATATATATGTGTATATGTATGTATATATATGTATATATTCACTGTTGGGCAACAGATCTCTGAAATTTCTTCATCTTGCAACACTGAAAGTCTATACCTATTAAACACTAATTCCCCCTGTCCTCCTCCCAGCCCTTTGACCAACCACCCTTCTGCTTTGTTTCTGTGATTTTCACTATTTTAGATACTTCATACGAGTTGAATCATGCAGTATTCGTCCTTTCATGGCTGGCTTATTTCTCCTAGCATGAGGCCCCCAAGGTTCATCTACCTTGAAGCGTGTGACAGGATGCTTTTTCTCCATCTATTGATAATATTTTTCTCAGCCTATTGGTGGGGGTATAGTAACTGATTTTCAAACGTTGTACCAGGCTTGTATACCTGGCATAAATCCTAATTGGTCATGGTATGTAATTCCTTCATACAGTTAGGTTTGACAATATTTTGAAGATTTTTACAGCTATATTCTATGTAAATTTTTCTTTTTGTGGACTAAAATGAGTTTTTGAAAAGTCAAATCTTTTAAAATAGTTTGTAGATAATCTAACCAAAAATGGTTTATTAATGGTATTGATTCGTTACAAATGGCTTGAGACTATACCAGGTGCTAATCACACCAGAGCTTGTCTCCAGCTCTGTAGAGTTCACAGACTAGACACCTGAGGCATAAATTGCCGAAAGAAGTTCTGAGAGCTGCCTTCATCATCACTGCTGCATTTTTGGATATGTGATTCAACTTAATTTAGCATTGAAGATGGATTTCTTAATGAATTGGAATCATGTTTGTTGATCATGTTGGTCACTGTTAGAATTTCCTCAGTTCTCTGTCATATTATTAGGGTCAACTAGTGAGTCTGAAGTTTCAGAATCCAGCCTAATTATAAACTAATTACAATAAAAAATAATTGATTTCTTAAAATTTAAAACAATACAGAATTTTGATAATTTGTGTGCACATTCTCATTTTGAACTTGTCTCCTCCATTAGGTTTTAAGCTCATGTGGACTTTGTTGTATATACAATAAATGTTTGTTTACATTCAATAATATATCTTAGTCTTGATACCAACAGGTGTTTCTCTTTTTAGAGGTAAATGTAATTATTTAGTTCTTTTTTGAAATCCTGTAAGACCTATTATGATGTTATATCTACACGCCTTTTTTATAGGGTAAAGCTGGATTAAATTGTTTGGTTTTTGGTTGAGGCTGAGAAGGCTCTTCTAAGCAGATAAAAATGATGTCCTTCTTTTTGTAGTATGTTCGTGGTTCAGATCCTGTATTAAAGCTCTTGGATGACAACGGGAACATTGCTGAAGAATTAAGCATCCTCAAATGGAACACAGACAGTGTAGAAGAATTCCTGAGTGAAAAGTTGGAACGCATATAAATCTTGCTTCAATTTTGTCCTTTCCTTTTGTTACTTTATCAAATGAAATATTACAGTACCTAGAGAATATTTTAGTTTTGCCTCCTTCCTTTGATCTTTCTTTCTGTGAGGCATTAAACAGCTCATTAACAGTTGAAGTGGCAGCACAGCCCATGGTATCTGAGGAGTTGGCAAGCTTAACAAAACCCAGTTTTCATAAATTTCCATCCTTCCACATTTGTTGATACCACTAACGAAATGCTTTGTAATAGTTGGCTAATTATGCAAATGATAGCTTGTAATAATTGGTCCAGTTTTAGGAACAGCAGATGTTTAGAGTAGGCGGGTGATAAGGGAGATGCCTACTGTGCCTCATGCACGTGCTGTGTGCTCTTTGAAAGCAACAGCAAAAACTACAAAGTATGAGCCACTGAGCCTCAACAGATTGCCTGCTTCTCGTTTTCCCAGCTTTCCTTTTAATAGAAATGTTATAGTTCATAATGAATGTGTTGCATTAAAACTTTATGGCTTCATTATTGTAAAACAGATTCAAGATCTACAGTAAGAATGAAACATTCACAGAGATTTGCATTAATGAAGACTACACAGAAAACCTTCAGGAGGATTTGTGTGGTTCTGATATTTAGCAAACTTTTGTGCTTCACGCTCTTACAGAAAAATAAATGATCATTTGTTTAAGACCAAAATATAAATAAAGTTTCAAAAAAAAATCAAGAATTTGAAATTCTTCTGATTTGTCCTCTCGTGTTTAAAAATGACACATTTCTCAGTGCATTTTTATTTTTTCATAGAAGCCCTATTTTATCCAAAATGTTAAAATGGCTGTAGTGTTTCAAGCTTATTGTGGGTGATATTACTTTATACTTGTCTAGCAGTTTCTCAAAGTGCTTTTTATCTGTGAACACATTTTTTATTGATATCTCCTTTAAGGAATAGCTCTTAAAATGCAGAATTTTTATTGTGCTATTAAAAATTATTTTTCTTGCTTGACCCTCTCTGGTGGTTCACTAAGAACAACATTCATCCAAATGAATTTAGGTCATTTAAACCTCTTATCAAATGGGTCTAATCTTATGTCTGCTTAATCTCAGGATACATTCTTATAATCTAGAAACTTCAGAAATAAATTAGAATTAAACCATGTTAATGAAGGATATTTGGAAGTCTTCAAAGATACTACCAGGAAATGTTTATAGAATATTTTTAAGAGATTGGTTATTATTACTAGCATTTTGTATTATGTCATATTTTAAATTAAGTATATTTGTAAAGCCATGAAGATAATAAACCCTAGGCAAGTTGGTTAACAAAAAACACTATGAGAAGTCTTGGCAAGCAGACTAGGTTCTATTTTTATTTAGAGTAATGGAGAGAGCCATCATTTTGATAGTGCAAGACCCCGGATGGTGTGGCACTATCCCCGTGGCCGTTATGAGAACAAGAGGGAGATGAAGCTGGTCAGGGACAGTGGGAAAAATAGCATGAGGAGGGGCCACCACATACAGATGAACAGTAGGATAGAAGGGATGAAACTTCAAAACTTCTGGGATTGGCACAGGAAGCTAATTGGACGGCTGTCTGGGCAGGAAGAGCCAGTTAAATGAGTGCTGGCATTGGCTTAAAAAAAAAAAAAAAGTGAAAGGAAGCTTAAAAACTCTTCAAGTTATTATGAGAGAGCAAAAGAGGCTAAAGAACCCCCATAGTAGCTTAGAGCTTGAAGTTCTTGAGTTGATGAATAACCGTGTATCCACCAAGCTCTACTATTTTAATTGGGAGGTTCAAATCCGTCAATTCCAACTATTTTTCACTAGTTCCAATCAAAGAACACCTAAAAGCTCTTTTTAAAAAAGACAAATGATTACCAGGAGAGAGAAATACTGATCCAAAAAGTGCCATTTTGTAGCCCAGTTCTGATATTTGATTAAGCTTATTCTGGCTCACAAATATGGATATGTAATACTTGATAATTATAAATTTGTTCCCCCTGCCAAAATGTTACTTATAATGTAAAACAGTTAATTTATCTGTAAATTCCTGAATTTGGCAAAAGCCTCTTAAAAGGAACTACAAACACAAACATTATTTCCTGTTTTAAGAGGGTTTGAGGCTTAAAAGCTAGTCTAAAATTAAATAAAATGCAAAAAAACACTTGTGAAAGCAAATACTGCAAAACTTTGGAAATTAAAATTGGCCTTCCCTTATATGTGAAAGCAAATACATGGGAAGGAGGAGTAGAGATTCCAGATATGAGCACAACTAGGTAAGTATTTCTTTTACTTGAAAATTAAAATGCCTTTTAATTATATTCTGTGGTGACAGAGGACTTGCTCTGGGAAAAGGCCTGCATTTGTGATTAAAAATTCAGAGTAGGCTTTTGCTGAACATTTTACCTTTAAACTGCCCCTTTGCCAGAAATCAGTAACATGAGACATGGTTATTTAGAAACGCAGAGGAAATAAAAGAAGAAGAATCGTCTGCAGCCTCTATAACTAGTCTTTTCCTTTTAGCCACTCGTGAAACATATTTTACAAATACAGCCATTTTATCTGTCCAGCATTATGAAGAGATTGAAGTTTAGCCCTAAAAAAAGTTTAGTAGAAAAACTAAGCTACAGTCAATCCTTATTATTCATGAATTCCATATTTACAAATACACATACTCATTAAAATTATCTGTAACCCCACAGTCATAATACGCAGGGTACTTTTGAAGTCATTCGCAGGTGGGCGCAGAACAAAAAATTTGAGTCCCTCAGTGCACACATTCCCAGCTAAAGTCAAACAACGGGACACTGCCTTGTTTCAGCTCTCATGCTGTAAACAAATATCCTTTCATGCTCTAGTTTTTTGCATTTTTGTGCTTTATGTTGGTGATTTAGCCCTTTAAAATGGCTCCCAAGCATAGTGCTAAAGTGCTGTCTAGTGTTCCTAATAAGAGCAAGAAGGCTAGGATGCGCTTTATGGAAAAAAACGCATTTTAGTTTTGTTGAGGCATGACTTCTGGGCCATGAGTTCAATGATGATAAATCAACAATATGCATTAAAGTGTCTTTAAATAGAAACACATAAAACAAGATTATAGATAGGTTGACAAAAATACTGTGACCAGGGGCTTCCAGGAACTTAACCCTCCCTGTATGTCCCCTGAGAGCAATGGTCTGTTAAAGTTCAGTGTTTGCAGCAACTTCATAGAACTACTTTGAGTACTGAGAATGGACTATAACTTTTTACATTTTTTAGATACAATTCACATTTAAAACACACGAAGTATGCAATTCAATGTTGTTTTAGTATATTCAGAGCCGCGCAACCATCACCACTATCTAAATTTAGAACATCTTCATCACCTCAAACAGAAATCTTATCTAGACCCATTAGCAGTGACTCCCACAGCCACCTACCCCCAGCGCTGACCGCCACTAATTTTGCTTTCTGTCCCAACGGGTTTGCCTATTCTGGATATTTCATATAAATGAGATCATACAATATGTGACCATTTGGGGTCCTTCATTTAGTAGGTCTTCAAGCGTCATCCATATTACGGCATGTATCGTCAGTACTTCATTGCTTTTGATGGCTAATTTTCCTTTGTATGACTATACCACATTTTATCCATTATTCGGTAGTCATCCAGCTTGTTTCCACTTTGGGGCTGTTATGAATAATGCAGCTATAGTCTGAAGGGAATTGCTGAGTCATACTATCTATGTTTAACTCTTTGAGACACAGCCAGACTTTTCCAAAGTGGCTACACCATTTTACATTCCCACCAGCCATGTACAGGAGTCCAGTGTCTGTACATCCTAAATTTCTTGATCTCTCATTAAGAGTACTCATCAGGGGCTACTGAGATGTGTTAAATACTTTGCTTTCCATTAACTGGTCATCAGACTGCAGTTGTTTAATTCTTTATGTATACTTTATTCTCAATTTTACCTGCCTCTTTTGCCTATTGTCACCTTACTGGATTTCATTTTTCTCTTCCCCGACCTTAGTTATTAAAAAAACTAATGTCCCCGGGGCACCTGGGTGGCTCAGTCAGTTAAGTGTCCGACTCTTGATTTTGGTCCAGGTCATGATCTCAGGGTCATGAGATTGAGCCCTAGGGAGGGCTCTGCACTGAGCATGGAGTCTGCTTAAGATTCTCTCCCTCTCCTTTTCCCCACCCACCCTGCTTACGCACGCACACTCCTTCTCTAAAAAAAAAAAAAAAAAATTTAATGCCTAGTATCCCCATGTCTAGTAAAGGTCACATTCTAGTGAAAGCCAACAATTGCAACAAATATATCAATTACGGAAAAAGTAATGAAAAAGTTACTAGAAGAGAATTACAAAGGGAACTAATGAGCTTAGGGATCTCTGAAGAATATACTTAAACTGAGGCCTAAAATATGAACAGAAATTATCCAGGTAAAGTGAATTAAAATGCCTTCCAGTGAGAAGGGAGAGCATGTGCAAAGATTCTGACTTAGTAGAAAGCCTGGAAACTTCACATATCTGAAAGAAGGCCCGTGTGTCTGGAAACTAGTGACCCAGGGAAAAGGGTAGTAGGAAATGAAGTTGTGAAGGTAGGCTGAGAAAGTCTAATAGATATCATCCTAAAAATTCATCTGTATCCTAAGTTGCTTTCAGAATAAAACCTTGAGCAGGGGCAAGACAAAATCCAGTATGGTCAACTCTAAAGGTCATGAACAATGAACAAATATTCATTTATGCCTATGTAAACAAATACCTTATCTGTGCTTTCACTGAGGACTAATAACCGCTTCAGAAACCTCTAGTATATTACTTGCTTTTTAAAACTATTCCTCCAGGGCACCTGAGTGGCTCAGTCAGTCAAGGGTCCAACTCGATTTTAGCTCAGATCATGATCCCAGGGTGGTGAGATGGAGTCCTGTGTCAGGCTCCACACCAGGCATGGAACCTGCTTAAGATTCTCCCTCTCCGGGGTGCCTGGGTGGCTCAGTTGGTTAAGCGACTGCCTTCGGCTCAGGTCATGATCCTGGAGTCCCGGGATCGAGTCCTGCATCGGGCTCCCTGCTCGGCGAGGAGCCTGCTTCTCCCTCTAACCCTCCCCCCTCTCATGTACTCTCTCTCTCTCATTCTCGCTCTCTCAAATAAATAAATCTTTAAAAAAAAAAAAAAAAAAGTTTCCCCCCCCCCCCCTCCCCCCCCCCCCCCCCCCCCAAAAAAAAAATTAATTATTCAACTTGCTTTTAGGACAAAAAAGACAAGCCTAAACATAAATGTTAAATTTTATGAGAGTCCAATATTCATTTGTATACCTACTAAGTGGATTCTTAAAATATTCACTAGTTAGGTGAACTAATAGGAAGTGACTATTCATACCACACTCAGGCGTTCTTCCTTGCCATCTTTAAGCACCAATCTCCATTCTAGTTCCATTGTGGAGCTCCAGTCTTAGAACTATTTGACTCAACATCTAAGATGGTCTTTTCTGTCACCACCTGTATAGTAACTAGTACCAGAGTTGGTGGGACTGGTTTGATCTCCTTCTATATTCAGACTTTTGACCTAAGTCCCCAGTTCCTGTTGCCTAATCTTTCACATCATGAATGCCCATATGCCCACAAATGCCCAACTAAACTACTTTGTTTGCCATTCAAGATTTTGAAATTACTACTATTGGCCTGAATTGTGTTTCCATTCTTCTTTCCTGGCTTGAACATCTAGATACTCATCTATAGCCCAGACTTTTTTTCTTTTTTAAAGATTGATTTATTTTAGAGAGCATATGCACATGAGTAGGGGGAGGGGCAGAGGGAGAATTTCAAGCAGGCTCCATGCCTAGCTCAGAGCCCAACATGGGGCTCAATCTCATGACCCTGAGATCATGACTGGAGCCAAAACCAAGAGTCAGATGCTTAACCAACTGAGCCACCCAGGCACCGCTAACCCAGACTTTCTGATCTGATTTCTGTCTTTTCCTAACTCATCTACTTTAAATCCACATATTTTCTCTCTGCATCTTAGTCCAACAATACAGAACTCTCAGTTCTTTCCCATACAGAAGGAAATCTCTGTCCATCTCTACCCCTTGCCTATCTGCTTGGTGTTAGCTAAATCTTACCCCACAGGCCCAGCCCAGATCCCAGCCAAACATCTAGTTTCTTTTACTGCATAACCACTCCAAAACTTAATGGGTTAAAACCATAACTATTTATTTTGCTCACAAATATATACTTTGGGCAGGGCTCAGTGAGGACAGCTCATTCCTGCTCCACCAGGCGTCAGCTAGGGCAAGAGGATCCACTTCCAAGATGGATCACTCATACACCTGACAAACTGGCCCTGGTTGTCCATTCTTTTCCATTAGGCAGCTTTGGCTTCCTCACAGTGTGGTGCCTGGGCTAAAAAACAAGCATCCTTCTAAGAAGCAGGAACTGAAAACTGCCCATTTCTTAAGGCCTGGGCCCAAATATGACATGGTGTCACTTCCACCATATCCTATAGGTCAAGCAGTCACAGAGCACAGGGACTCCCTAAAATTTGGAGTTTTGAAACTCAGTCATGTACCTGAGATAAAAACGCTGAGACACAGCCAGGGTGAATAGAGAGTTCTGACAGAAACCAGGGAGACAAGAGTGATTGCTCTTCTGTGAGGGCTCAAAGAAGAGTGGGGTGCACGAATTTTCAGCTCCAGAGCTAGAGAGTGGGGCACCACCATACCCCACCCATCAGTGCTGAGAGACTTCAGGGCACAAAGCAGCGCCACCTAGTGGAGTCTGGAGCTGCTTACACCAAGCCCTGCCTCCCTGTGCACTGGAGCTGCCTTTCCACTAGGGCAAGTCCACCTGAAAAATCACTGCAACAGGCCCCTCCCCCAGAAGACCAGCACAAACAACTCGCTGGCACCATGTTTACTGATCACAGAGTTCTGCAAAGCTTCAGCTCTTAGGGAAAACAGTATATAGCACTCTTTTATTTTTATTCTTTAGTCATACTATTACTGTTTTCAGTGATTTTTATTTTTTCAATTCTTTTTTATTTTTAAATTATTTTATATGTATTTTATTTTTGTTTCCTTTCATTATACTTTATTATAAATATATTTTTATATATTAATATATGTGTATAAATATATGTAAGTAAATTTATACATATAAATTTATATATAAATATATATATTTATTTATTATTTTGGGGTCTAGTTTCTTTTAACAAGCAGACCAAAACACACCCAGAATCTAGGGGTTTTTTTGTTTTGTTTTGTTGTTGTTGTTTTTCTTTTTCTTCTTTTCTTTACTGGACAAAATGATGAGATGGAGAAATTCAACCCAAAAGAAAGAACAGGAGGTAGTACTCACAGCCAGGGATTTAATCAATAAGATATAAGTAAGATGTCTGAATGACATCTATAACAATGATTATAAAGATACTAGCTGGGCTTGAAAACATAGAAGACACTAGAGAATCTCTTACTGTAGAGATAAAAGAACAAAAATCTAGTCAGGCCAAAATTAAAAATGCTATAACCAAGATGTAGTCCCAAGGCCATAAAAATGAGGATAAACAAAGCAGAAGTCGGGCACCTGGGTAGCTCAGTTGGTTAAGCATCTGCCTTCAACTCAGGTCATGATCCTAGGGTCCTGAGATCGAATCCCACATTGGGCTCCCTGCTCAGCAGTGAACCTGCTTCTCCTGCTCCTGCTCCTGGTCCCCCAGCTTGTGTTCCCTCTCTCACTGTCTCTGTCAAATAAATAAATAAAATCTTTTTTAAAAATAATAAAGCAAAAGAGCAAATCAGTAATATAGAAGATAAAATTATGGAAATTAATGCAGATGAAAGAAGAGGGAAAGAAAACTATTGGATCACAAAGGCAGACTTAGGAAACTCAGCAACTCCATAAGGCAAATTAATATCTGTATTATAGGAGTCCCAGAAGAAGAAGAACAGGGGGAAAAGAGGCAGAAGGTTTATTTGAACAAATTATAGCTGAGAACTTCCCCTAATATGGGGAAGGAAACAGGCACTCAAGCCCAAGAGGCACAGAGAACTCCCCTCAAAATCAACAAAAATAGGTGAACACCTTGATATGTTATAGTGAAACTTGCAAATTACAAAGATAAAGAGAAAATCCTGAAAGCAGCTCAGGACAAGAGGTCCTTAATCTACAAGGGTACACACATGAGGCTGGCAGCAGACCTGTCCAGAGAGACCTGGCAGGCCAGAAAGGACTGGCATGATATATTCAACATGTTAAATGAGAAGAACATGTGGCCAAGAACACTTTATCCAGCAAGGCTGTCATTCAGAATAAAAGCAGAGATAAAAAAGAGTTTCCAAGACAAACAAAAAAGGAATGTGTGAACATTAAACCAGTCCTACAAGAAATATTAAAGGGGACCCTTTCAGTGGAAAGAGAACCAAAAGTAACAAAGAGCAGAATGGAACAGTGACTTTGCAGGTGACACAATGGCACTAAATTTCTATCTTTCAATCATTACTCTGTAAATGGGTTAAATGCTCCAATCAAAAGACACAGGGTATCAGAATGGTTAAAAAAAATAAGACCCATTGATATGCTGCTTACAAGAGACTCATTTTAGACCCAAAGACACCTCCAGACTGAAAGTGAGGGAGTGGAAAGCCATTTACCATGCTAGTGGACAGGAAAAGAAAGCTGGATTAGCCAACCTTCTATCAGACACTAGATTTTAAACCAAAAACTGTAATAAGAGATGAAGGACAGTATATCATAATAAAGGTTCTATCCAACAAGAGGATCTAACAATTGTAAATATTTATGCCCCTAACGTGGGAGCAGCCAAATATATAAGTCAATTAATAACAAAATTAAAAGAAACTCATTGATTATATAATAATAGTAGGGGACTTTAACACGCCACTCACAGCAATGGACAGATCATCCAAGCAGAAGATCAACAAAGAAACAAGGGCTTTGAATGATACAGTGGAACAGAAGGACTTACCATATGTTCAGAGCATTTCATCCTAATGCAGCAGAATACACATTCTTTGAGTGCACATGGAACATTCTCCAGAATAGATCACATACTGGGTCACAAATCAGGACTCACCTGGTACAAAAAGATTGAGATCATACCATGCATATTTTCAGACCACAATGCTTTAAAACTTGAAGTCAACCACAGGAAAAAAATTGGAAGGACCACAAATACATGGAGATTAAAGAACATCCTACTAAAGAATGAATGGGTCAACCAGGAAATTAAAGAATTTTTAAAAATACATGGAAGCAAATGAAAATGACAACATAAAAAAAAAAAACCTTTAAAAAAAAAAAAAGGTTTTTTTTTTTTTTTTTTTTTTTTAGCAAAGGCAGTCTTAAGAGGGAAATATATAGCCTCAAGAAGCAAGAAAATCTCAAAATACACAACCTAACCTTACACCTAAAGGAGCTGGGGGGAAAAAAAAAAAAACAGCAGGTAAAGTCTAAATCCAGCAGAAGGAGAGAAATAATAAAGATGAGAGCAGAAATCAATGATATTGAAATCAGAAGAACAGAACAGATCAACAAAACTAGGAGCTGGCTCTTTGAAAGGACTAAGAAGATTAAGTAAACCCCTAGCCAGACATATCAAAAAGAGAAAGAACCCAAATAAATAAAATCATGAACAAAAAAGGAGAGATCACAACCAATATCAAAGAAATACAAACAATTATAAGAGAATATTATGAGGAATTATATGCCAACTAATTAGGCAATCTGGAAGAAATGGATAAATTCTTAGAAACATAAACTACCAAAACTGAAATAGGAAGAAATAGAAAACATGAACAGACCCAAAACCAGCGAAGAAATTGAAGCAGTAGTCAAAAATCTCCCTACAAACAAGAGCCCAGGCCTGGATGGCTTTCCAGGGGAATTCTACCAAACATTTAAAGAAGAAATAATACCTATTCTTCTGAAACTGTTCCAAAAAATAGAAATGGAAAGAAAACTTCCAAACTCATTCTATGAGGCAAGCATTACCTTGATCCCCAAACCAGAAAAAGACCCCACCAAAAAGGAGAATTAGAGACCAATATCCCTGATGAACATAGTTGCAAAAATTCTCACCAAGATACTAGCTAACAGGATCCAACAGTACATTAAAAGGATTATTTACCACGACCAAGTGGGATTTACTCTTGGGCTGCAAGGGTGGTTCAACCTTCACAAATCAATCAATGTGACACACTACATTAATAAAAGAAAAGATAAGAACCATATGATCCTCTCAATAGATGCAGAAAAGGCTTTTGACAAAATACAGCACCCTTTCTTGATAAAAACCCTCCACAATATAAGGATAGAGGGAACATATCTCAACATCACAAAAGCCATTTATAAAAACCCCACAGCGAATATCATGCTCAACAGGGAAAAACTGAGAGCTTTTTCCCTAAAGTCAGGAACATGACGGGGATGTCCACTCTCACCACCGTTGTTCAATATAGTACTAGAAGTCCTAGCATCAGCAATCAGACAACAGAAAGAAATAAAAGACTTCCAAATCAGCAAAGAAGTAGTCAAACTTTCACTCTTCACAGACATGATACTTTATGTAGAAAACCCAAAAGACTCCACCAAAAAATTGCTAGAACTTGTACATAATTCAGCAAAGTCACAGGATATAAAAATCAATGCACAGAAGTCTGTAGCATTTCTATATACTAACAATGAAGCAGCAGAAAGAGAAATCAAGGAATCGATCCCATTTACAATTGCACCAAAAACCATAGGATACCTAGGAATAAACCTAACCAAAAAGGTGAAAGATGTGTACTCAGAAAACTATAGAACACTTCTGAAAGAAATTGAAGAAGACACAAAGAAATGGAAAAACATTCCATGCTCATGGATTGGAAGAACAAATATTGTTAAATTTTCTATGCTACCCAAAGCAATCTACACATTCAAAGCAATCCCTATCAAAATACCACCAGCATTTTTCACAGAGCTGGAACAAACAATCCTAAAATTTGTATGGAATCAGAAAAGATCCCGAATAGCCAAAGAAATGTTGAAAAAGAAAACCAAAGCTGGAGGCAT
Organism: Neomonachus schauinslandi; assembly: GCF_002201575.2. Taxonomy (NCBI): domain Eukaryota; kingdom Metazoa; phylum Chordata; class Mammalia; order Carnivora; family Phocidae; genus Neomonachus; species Neomonachus schauinslandi. The sequence goes on along the minus strand of NC_058406.1, from coordinate 71,395,320 downwards.
CACAATTCCAAACTTCAAGCTATATTTCAAAGCTGTAATCATCAAGACAGTATGGTACTGACACAAAAACAGACACTTAGATCAATGTAACAGAATAGAGAGCCCAGAAATGGACCCTCAACTCTATGGTCAACTAATCTTCGACAAAGCAGGAAAGAATATCCAGTGGAAAAAAGACAGTCTCTTCAACAAATGCTGTGGGAAAAATTGGAGAGCAACATGCAGAAGAATGAAATTGAACCACTTTCTTACACCATACGCAAAAATAAATTCAAAATGGATGAAAGACCCAAACGTGAGACAGGAATCCACCAAAATCATCGAGGAGAACACAGGCAGCAACCTCTTCAACCTCGGCCACAGCAACTTCTGCTAGACACATCACCAAAGACAAGGGAAACAAAGGCAAAAATGAACTATTGGGACTTCATCAAGGTAAAAACTTCTGCACAACAAAGGAAACAGTCGACGAAAGCAAAAAAAAAAAAAAAAAGACAACCAACAGAATGGGAGAAGATATTTGGAAATGTCTTATCAGATAAAGGGCTAGTATCCAAAATCTATAAAGAACTTATCAAACTCAACACCCAAACAACAAATAATCCAGTCAAGAAATAGGCAGAAGACATGAACACATGTTTCTCCTAAAAAGACATACAAATGGTCAACAGCACATGAAAAAATGCTCAACATCACTCGGCATCAGCGAAATACAAATCAAAACCTCAATGAGATACCACCTCACACCAGTCAGAATGGCTAAAATTAACAAGTCAGGAAACGACAGATGTTGGCGAGGATGCGGAGAAAGGGGAACCCTCCTACACTGTTGGTGGGAATGCAAGCTGGTGCAGCCACTCTGGAAAACAGTATGGAGGGTCCTCAAAAAGTTGAAAATAGAGCTACCATGTGACCCAGCAATTACACTACTGGGTATTTACCCCAAAGATACAAAGGTAGTGATCCAAAGGGGCACCTGCACCCCAATGTTTATAGCAGCAATGTCCACAATAGCCAAATTATGGCAAGAGCCCAGATGTCCATCGATAAATGAATGGATAAAGAAGATGTGGTATATATATACAATGGAATATTACACAGCCATCAAAAACTGAAATCTTGCCATTTGCAACGACGTGGATAGAACTTGAGGGTATTATGCTAAGCGAAATGAATCAATCAGAGAAAGACAATTATCATATGATCTCACAGATATGTGGAATTTAAGAAAGAAAAGAGAGGAGCATAGCGGAAGGAAGGGAACAATAAAACAAGATGAAATCAGAGAGGGAGACAAACCACCTTAATCATAGGAAACAAACCGAGGGTTGCTGGAGGAGAGGTGGATGGGGGGATGGGGTACTGGGTGATGGGCATTAAGGAGGGCACTTGGTATAATGAGCACTGGGTATTATATGCAACTGATGAATCACTAAATTCTACCCCTGAAACTAATAATATAGTCTATGTTAACTAAATTGAATTTAAATTAGAGAAAATTTTATAAATTTATTTTATATTTTTATTTATATTTATATTTATAATTTAAATAAAATAAACAGTACAGACAACTGGAGATTCCCTTACTCCCTTTTTTTCCATTGGTATTTGACTTTTATTTGCCCGCCCTGTGACTTCCCTTGGTCTAGACTATAATCTGCTTCAGTCTCACACTCCTTGGTGCCAGTCATCTATGAAAGTGGCCCCTCTGCCTTTTCTTTTTATATTTGGCCTCATACTGATTTTTCTTGATTGCTGGGTGCATAAGAGCTTTATCTCTTCCATGCTCTCATGACACTTCGAGGTACTGAGGATTAAGACTTCAACATATAAATTAGGAAGGAAGAACACAGTTCAGCCCATTAACAATGTCAGCAACCTGTTTTCAAGGGAGGTAAGGAAAGAAGGGAGTTGAGAAATTGGGAGGTGGGAAGTAAAACTGTTTGGAGAAACTTGAATGAGACAGGAAAGAGCAAGATTGGATTGGAGCTTCAAAGGAGGATTTGTTTTGTTCTGTTGTAATGTGAGAGAAACCTGAGCATATTTATACACAGAGGGGAAGCTGCCTGTGAAGGAGAAGTAAAATGAGAGAATGTGTTGAGAGACTTGGCTTCGACCAGAAGGGAAAGCCTAGACCACAAGTGAGAAGAACAAGCAAGCACATAGACAACGTGGTAGGAAGACAGTATGGAAAGTTTAGGGACCTCTGCTTTCTCAGTGACATAGAAGGCCCAGGGCATTCATCAGGATTTGAGAAAGAAGACCAAAACACATAGTGGATATGTTAAAAAAGGTTTGGAAGAGTTGCTGAGGAAAGTAGAAGAAATAGCAGATGGAGGACAGATCTAGAGTTGCATTGATCTTCCTATTTGGAGTCTAACCCTGTATTTTCACTAACCTACTATGTGAGTTTGGCTACATTATCTAATCATTTTTCGTGTTATTCTCATCTGTGAAATAGGGTTAATGATAGCTACTGTGAACACTCTGCATTACCGTGAGGATTAAATAAGAAAATGGTTTAATTTTCAGTGACATTAGTAGCATTCTGTTTCTTGTTTTTTTATTTTTTAAAGATTTTATCTATTTACTTGACAGAGAGAGAGAGAGATCACAAGTAGGCAGACAGGCAGGCAGAGGGAGAGGAAGAAGCAGACTCCCCGCCGAGCACGGAGCCCAATGTGGGACTCTATCCCAGCACCCCGGGATCATGACCTGAGCCGAAGGCAGCCGCTTAACCGACTGAGCCACCCAGGCACCCCCTGTTTCTTGATTTACTCAGCACTAGTACCCTGGCTTAGCTAACTAGTTCTAACTCCTTTTTCTTTATTCAAGCTTCACCTGCGCCATTTTCAAGGGCATGCTTGTCTGATTATATAGACTTGGTAATGGTATTCCCATTTTCCATTCAAAAGTTAAGCCTGGAGGGGTTACCCTGCCCATGGAATCTTAACTATATCCAGAACATCCCAAATAAAGCCTGCCTTTTCTCAAAGAAAATAAAACATACACATACCAGAACATTTTCAAATTAAAATAGGCACAAATAGACCTGTATCTGCCAAGAATAATCTCTGCTCTACTCCAAGCTGGTTTATAGGATTGTAAATTGAGACCAGCCTTTGCTACTTATTCTATAGGGGCAGTGAGTCAGGATCTCCTGAAATTAAACAATCAGGTAAAATGCATTAGTGGCTTCTAAAAGACCTCATGCTTCCGTGCTAAGAAATTAACCTGTTTTCTACTTGGCAGCTCTTTGATATTCACCAGTGACCTTAGTTAAGGTCCTCCCATCAGCCTCAGAGTCAGTATGACACTATAGCTAAGATTCATCAATGAGAATTTATGTTGTTCTAGAAACCTATAAGCCAGGTGCTGACTGCTGCCTATCAGTGAGAAGGTCGGAGTCCAAGTCTGATTCATGATTTGTTTTTGGTCAAAGCTCCACGAGCTATTAGAATGAGTTCAATCCCTTGCCTCGATTAACCCAATTATAACCTAGTCTAGGTCCCACTTTAACAGTAATTCCTAATTGCTAATCCCTGCTCTCATTCTACCTGATCTTTCTTCTTCTTTTTTTTTTTTTTAAGATTTTATTTATTCATTTGAGACACAGAGATATATATAGAGAGAGAGCATGAGCAGTGGGAGAAGCAGAGGAAGAGGGCGAAGCAGACTCCCCGCTGAGCCAGGAGCCCGATGTGGGGCTCGATCCCAGGACCCTGGGATCATGACCTGAGCCGAAGGCAGACGCTTAACCATCTGAGCCACCCAGGTGCCCCTCTTCTTCTTTTTTTTTAAGATTTTATTTATTTATTTGACAGAGAGAGAGGCACAGCAAGAGAGGGAACACAAGCAGGGGGAGTGGGAGAGGGAGAAGCAGGCTTCCTGCGGAGCAGGGAGCCCAATGCGGGGCTCGATCCCAGGACCCTGGGATCATGACCCGAGCCGAAGGCAGACGCTTAACGACTGAGCCACCCAGGCGCCCCCTA